>NC_053162.1:89969968-90269968 GCF_016835505.1 Polypterus senegalus
ACGCCAAATTCTGAATCTACCATTTGAATGTCTCAACAGAAATCGAGACTCATCAGACCAGGCAACATTTTTCCTGTCTTCAACTGTCCAATTTTGGTGAGCTCGTGCAAATTGTAACCTCTTTTTCCTATTTGTAGTGGAGATGAGTGGTACCCGGTGGGGTCTTCTGCTGTTGTAGCCCATCCGCTCAAGGTTGCGTGTTGTGGCTTCATAAATGCTTTGCTGCATACCTCGGTTGTAACGAGTGGTTATTTCAGTCAAAGTTGCTCTTCTATCAGCTTGAATCAGTCGGCCCATTCTCATCTGACCTCTAGCATCAACAAGGCATTTTCGCCCACAGGACTGCCGCATACTGATGTTTTTCCCTTTTCACACCATTCTTTGTAAACCCTAGAAATGGTTGTGCGTGAAAATCCCAGTAACTGAGCAGATTGTGAAATACTCAGAACGGCCCGTCTGGCACCAACAACCATGCCACGCTCAAAATTGCTTAAATCACCTTTCTTTCCCATTCTGACATTCAGCTTGGAGTTCAGGAGATTGTCTTGACCAGGACCACATCCCTAAATGCATTGAAGCAACTGCCATGTGATTGGTTGATTAGATAATTGCATTAATGAGAAATTGAACAGGTGTTCCTAATAATCCTTTAGGTGAGTGTATATGTGTGTGTGTATTGCGAGCTACTTTTAAAATATATATAGTATTTTTAATGTAAGTGGATAATTTGACCTTTTCATTTTAAAAGTAGCTCGCAAGCCGAAAAGTATGGGCACCCCTGATCTACATGATAGCATGCAGGGTGCTCTTAAGATTATGATTCAGGAATGTGGAGTTGTATTTTCAGGGCGTTGGAGTCGGAGACAATTTTGGGAACCTGGAGTTGGGGTAGGAGTCGGCGAAAATGTACCATCTCCAACTCCTAATAAATTTCAATTGTAACGAAAAAAAAATACATCTAGTTCAAATATCACATTTCACAAACAATAGTCATAATTAAGTCCTTCTCTCATATAAGAATAAAGCCCAGTGCATAGTTGTGTTACTACTAATGTGAAGTTCAGCTGAGCTATTATACAACCCGACATTCACATATTGTAGTCTGGATTATGCTACATTACAAAAAGTGTTTTATTTTATTTCAGATATAATGTGTTTAATAGTTAGTTTGAGTGTAAACAAGTGTAATGATGTAGGTGGAGGTGTGTGCTATGGCCTAATGTGTGTCCGGGGGTCCTTGTCTTTTGTTTAAACTGGCCAATATGGTAGAGATTCATCTTCCTAGCCAGTAGTTCTCTGGTTAAATGACATGTTTGTTGCCTTCCTTCAGTTAACATGTAAAATACAGTAGCATTTTAAATACAGAGGAGTCGGAGTTTGAGTTAGAAGTACTGGAAACTAAGGAGTTGGAGTTGAAGGATTTATCTACCGACTCTACAGCCCTGTGTATTGTTGACCAATAAGTCGCCAGTAACAACCTATAAGGCCATCAATCATCTGCATTATGTCACTGTGGAAAGGCAGTGTGCTCTCCACAGTAACTGTAATGGACAAATTCTGCAAAACCATTGATTTTATTGTGTCCATTTAATCCAAATTCAGGGCCACAGGAACCCAGAGCATATCCCACAGGATCAAGGACAAGACGGGTACTAACCTTGGATTGGGCACTATTCTATGTCAGAAAAGGTTAAACTGACTGGAAATGGAATTCTGTGTCCAGGAGTGGAATATTTTCAGTACTCTTCACAAACCGTTAACTTGACAAACTTAACTTTAACAAAACTGCTTGGAAATAGAGTAAGAGAAGTTTATGATGAAAGCTAATATGGCAAAAAAAATAAAGTTGCCATTATGATATGAGCTTTTTAAACCTTGTCATATTAAGTGTGACAAGCCATCTGAAGTCCAAAATGTAAATTTAATTGAGGATCAGTTTTCCACAGTTAAATGTCTTAGTTCTGCACGCTGAACTTGAAGGGCTTGTCTCCTAATAAGCAAAACTCACGTTAAGGTTGAGGAATGATGATAGGCAAGCTTGTTTAAGTGCTTCAAGAATGGCAATATTCTCTTTGGAAGAAAAAAACAGCATTTGTAGAACATTATTGTGTGGTCTAAAATATGTTTAAAGCTAATCGGAAAGCTCCAAAAATAAAGATTGCCTCAATGGGAGGGAATAAAAATATCATCTCAAGTTACTCACAAATAACAGGCCCAAATCTGCTTGTAATAAACAGGCTTGGCAATATCGAAGACATGTTCCGCACTGATATGCGAGTGGAACTGAAATATAAGGGGAGTCTAAGCTTTTTGTGGAATTGGTAAGCAGACCCTTCCAGCTGGCTGGAAAATGTTTTGAAGAGGCCAAACCCAGAAATCTGTAATTAAAGTGACAAAGGAAAGTAAACATTTAAAGGTATCACAGAGTTATTCAATAAATTTAGATATTCAAAAAATGTCACATGATAATTACAGGGCAGTAATTTATGGCCACATGATGTATGTCTTATTATGGGCAGTTTGAAGGTTGCTGAGGCACTTCGTCACTAGTTTAATTTTTAGCTGAGATGTCTCCTGTGTGGTATTTTCAAGGTTTTCCTATGTTTGTGTGCAACATACTTGTGCTTTTTATTTCAAACATTAGTTTTTCTGGATCTGCATAGTACATGCCTATCTGATAAGTGTTTTATATAAATACAGTACAACACCCGTACAAATCTATGTATATTTTATATTAAATTAAAAGAAGTTATTCAATCATTAGCCAGTCTATAAACTGAACATTGACAAACCTCACACTTAATATTTTAAAGACCACATGGTAATGAATAATAACGTATCAATCCCATTACAAATCTAAATATTTGTTGATATGCATTAAGTATGCATACTTGTAACAATGATGTTATTATATTTTTAATAATGTATATTAGTGATAAGCAAACCATGCTGTGATGCCCAGGGAGCCCGCAGCAATGGATGGATTTCTCTGCCTGGGACATCGATAGTCATAACTGATGATGGACCAGGGCAAGTGAGCAAAGAAACCACATTTATTTTGCAAAAATATAGCAAGTTTATTACAATGATAAAAATGAAAGTATGCAACACAGTACATGTTTAGTCTAAATAAGTCAATAAATAAATCCATTAAAAATCAGTGCTGTAAAACCAAATGGTGTCTTGAGTGCAAATAAACATTTTAAAATCCCCAATGAATTATTTCCCTTGTCCAGATTTCACTACAGATCACTGCAGATATGAACTGCTCTACTAACTGTTGCCACAGTTTCAGAGTTGCCATTTCCTTCGGTTACCGCAGCACTCTTGGGATGCCTTGCTCTCATTCAAGAACAAGCCACACTTTAGATATTCTCGACTCCATGCAAAGTTCCTGCAATCTTCCTTTATTCATGTCTGCACATCTTTAGTAGTTGTACACTCTTAACTTGCCGGCCCTCATTACTACTCCCTTTTTAAAGAGCTCAACAACATAGATAACCTCCTGTCCTCATCAACGAATACCTCTTCAGCCGTCCTCTTGTTCTCTCTTTTCCTTTTTTTTTTTTTTTGTGTTTCTTCCTTTTCACCCCACTAGCTGTCTTTTTATCCTCCATGCAACCTCGGCTACCATTAATTGATTACACACATCTCTCCCTTGTAATAAGCCTGGCATGGGTAATCGTACACTTTCAAGTGTGTCGCACCCAGGACACAGTTATGAGACAGCAGTGGTCCTAAACTTTGTAAAGAGTACAATAAAGTTGTCTGCTGACATGATGTACCCTCTCACATTTTTGGACATCTTAACTAAGAAACATTCATTGTCCTGTTTGAATTTCATGCAACGTTATGCCTTTGTCTTCTAGCTTCCCCATTCTCTGGTATACTCACTATAATCAAGTTTTACAGAAAGAAGTGGCATTTGATTTATTTGTTTGCTGACTATGGATAAGTTAACAGATTAATTACTAAAAATTAAATGTTTCACTTTGGCCTCCCCTGAAGTGAAATCCTTATTATTGGGGCAACGTTTTCCTTTGAAGCTTTGGCAGTACATTTTCAGGAAGAATGAAATGAGCAGCTTCATAATAAATCACTGGTGATATTCTAAGTGATCTTTAGCATCTTTCAGTCAAAACCCATGTAAATAAATTTGATAAACTTTTTTTTAGGCTACTTGGAAAAATTCAGCATCCATTTTTAAGGCAACAAAGCACAACCTCTGAAAAATAACAATGAACTAGTTTTTACATTGTGTTTGATTTTATAAAATATGTTGACGTTTGTGCCTTCTTGGATTTTATTACCCATTTGCAGCCACATGTTGGTCTACTAATGATGTCTGACTGTATCTCAAGGACACCACTCATGCTTACTTATAAAAGGAATCTGTGTCCCTATTCTAGCTTTGACTCCTGGTCAGTGATGTGTATGACAGATTGCTTTTAACTGCCTCCCAGCCAGTTTTCTGTAAATTATCTGTTTAAATCTTGAACTGTAATGCCCAAAGTGGTATCAGACCTGCATTGTAATTTGTTTGTTTTAAGAAAACTTCTTCACATCTTTTTAAGGGTACATTTTTGGTTTCTTTAGCTTTAACCTGCACAATTTAAATGTAAGTAAACTTGAATTGAAATGCATTGCTGTTTTCTACTGATTGATGACCACCATCATCAAGTCCTTTCAAGAGAACCCGAAGTACAAAAAGAACTGTTTCATTTATGTTAGGTAGAATCCCGAGAGGGGACTGGGGCAGTCCCGTGGCCTGGAACCCCTGCAGATTTTATTTTTTCTATCAAGCCGTCTGGAGTTTTTTGTTTTCTTTTTTCTGTGTTCCCTGGCCATCGGACCTTACTCTTATTCTATGTTAATCAGTGTTGTCTTATTCTAGTTCTTACTTTGTCTATTTCTCTTTTCTTCATCATGTAAAGCACTTTGAGCTACATTATTTGTATGAAAATGTGCTATATAAATAAATGTTGTTGCTTCAAATGAGTATAGCACTGTCACAAAAGGCGCTTTTCCACTGCATAGTATGGCACAGCACGGTTCAGTACAGCTCACCTTGGTTCGGCTCAGTTCGGCGCGGTTTGCATTTCGACTGCAGTTTAGTACCGCTTTAGAGTGGGCGGGATTATTCACGTGTCGTTATAGTTGCGGCCTCTACTGCCGTGACACCGTGGAACTTTTACAACAACACGCAGACAACGACAACACTTTAGCTCGACGACACGCAAGGGTAAGCATCTAAAAAAAGCACATCACTAGCTAACTTTTATCACTGTTGCAAAGCATAAAATGAACTTAACTGCCAGTGTAACATTAAAATGCTGATTCTGTATATTACAGATCTTCCACATTTTGCAAAAAAGTCACCGCAACAGACCATCTGTTTGGACATTTAACCGTGCTTCAGAGTGGTGGGATGTGATTGTTCCCGGTTTTACAAACACTCAGTGGCTGGAGAACTTTCGAATGTCTGAAGAAACATTCATCCACTTATGCAACAAACTGCGTCCAGCGATGGAGAGACGGACACAAACTTCGCGTGTGTGTACCTTTAAAGAAAAGAATAGCCAGTGACGCAGTAATGACGATTTTCTCCGGCCAATCAGTGACCAGCAGAGTTTACACGCCACGCTTTGGTAACTGTTCGGCGCGCTTGGAACCTCGGCTGAGGTGGTACTAAAAAAAGGACCAGGTACCAGGTACTGTTCCCAGTGGAAAACCCCCCAAAAGTGAGCTGAACTGAACCGTGTCGTGCCGTACTATGCAGTGGAAAAGCGCCAAAATACTGCAGTTACATCCCTTTTGATGAATGTGAATGGGACTGTAAAATTGAGATTTCTGGTCATTTTTCTTCCAAATCTAGGTGTATACACATTTAAATTCCATGTCAGGTGTTTCAGTGACCTGTTGTGAGTATGCATGTCGTCTTTTTTTTTTTTTGCCAGGGACAAGGGAAAAACCAGGATAGCATAGCATAGCACAGCACAGGACAACACAAAATCAAATTGAAGACTTCCAAAGAGCCACACTTAGGGGCAAGGAAGGTCCCTCCCACGCTATTCTTGGAATGTAGGAGTACTAGGTGACAGTAAGCTGACATGGGTGTTGTGGGACGTAGTGGTAGGATAATAAGGAGAAGGGCTGAATATCGCATCAACTATGCGAGATGTGATAAAAATTGTATTATACCAGTGTTTGGCTCTCTGTTTTAATAAAAGATAAAGTACAAGTACCGCTTCAGTGTTTGTTTGAATACCTGTAATTCCAGTTCCTCTAAAGTACTGCAAAGTACTTTCCTTTTTCATCTTCTCTCTCTTTTTCTCTTTCTTTTTCTCTCTCGATCCCACCCCCATCATCATGTCAGTTGAGCTTTTGCGAGTGAAAGTCCCAACATCGCAGTTGCCCTTTTAGGGCCCCATCTCTGAGATTGCTCCTCAGCAACCTGTAATACTTTTAAATGGGGCTCTGTGCTGCCCCCTATCAGATGGGTGAGAGAACACTGATCTTCCAAAGCTGGTTTGTTAATGCTCAGCCAAGCCTTAAGTTCTCCATCTAGTGGCTTCATAATGCCACTACCACTTCTAGGGACCTGGGAGAATAATTCATACTTGTGATGAGGCCATATTTATCTAATTTTGCTGGTTTTGATTTCTGTTGCCCTTGTGGGGCACCTAAACCCATGCTGGGCTTACTAATAATTTGTGGAAGCTCTCCTCCCATCTGGAAGATTCTTTTCCAAAAAACTTCTTTCAAAATACTATTTGATGAACTTGAAGCCTATCCTGTTAGTACATCCGGCATCCTTGCCTTATGTTTGTTATAATTTTCAGTTCCCATCTGCTATAGCTAGATAAGGTAAGCTGTAAATATGGAAGGAAATCGCCTTCATGTAGTTGTTTCACTTTATCCTTTAAGAATGCATTGAGAAAATTGGGTACAAAATCCTTGCAAGCATTATAGGAAGCTGAGAGAGGATAATCAGTTAGTCAATCCTTGTTTCATACAGCACCTTTTAGCAATGAATGCTATTACAGATAATTTCAGAAAGTGATTGGTTAATCTTACAAAGTAGTATTAAACTATGCATCAAATACTCGTATGAATCCTAAAAATAATTCAGTAAATGTGAATAGGATGGTATATGAACATGGCAAGGATAAAGCTGAGAATGAAAATTAAGTGCCACAGATTAAAGAATGCCAGATTTAGAATGCAGTGCAGAGGTGTTGTAGCTGTGCTGACTGATTCATGGCTCCTAGGAGTTTCCCCACATTAAGCATATACTGTAACAGGCGCCAGCATGATTTACTACCCTTGTAAGGCCTATGCTGTATTTTAATACTCTAGTGGAACTTTTTTCATGTTCACTCCAAATAAGTTTTTAGAAGGCAAAAAGTGAGTGAACATAAATTAACATTTCCCACATCCCAAACATTAACATGTGATGTGATGCAGAATGCTTGAGAGCAACACTGTTGTAGTTCAGTTACAAAGTAAGTGTAAGTTTTTTCGTACATGCATAAAAATTTTTTTACAGATAATTTCACAAATTGTTCAATTACTCTTGTTAAACAATGCATCAAATACTCATAGGAGGTTTAATACAATTTAGTAAATGTAAGCTGTTTTTTTCAGGTAAAGAGTATTCATCTAAGATTTCTGGCTGGACTTGGTCTACATAGATGGTTACTTTGTATAGTCATGAGATGGGGGGGTATAGCCTGACCAGGGTCACAGACTGTGAATAAGAGAGAAATGCACTGGCTGTGTGAGAGCAGCCTTATGTGTCACTGTGGATTAAGGGAGGCAAAACCCTTGGGTGTATTTGTTTTCCCAAGGAGAGAGTCTTCTGGAGCACCTTAGCAAGTTGGGATCATTGCGCTCAACTGGGAAACCAACATGGATCATCCAGAAGTATGCAATACAAAAGTATTGAAGCTGCCCCCATGTCTAACCCTTAAAGGTGCAGTGATCTTGAGCCCCTAGAATGTTGGATAACTTGGTCATCTGAAGAGTTTAAATCTATCCTTGACCTAAGAATTAAATGTAGGGATTTCACAGCTTTGGGAGAGTTTAAGGACACTCTCTTGAGGTTAGAACTAGATGTGGTTGAAGGAGAAACAAGCAAGGAAAAAAAGGAAAAGCACTCCATAGTAGTTTCAGGATGTGGAAAAGTGAAGAAACCATTCCATCAAATCATTAAGGTAGAATTTGTTCACTGCAGACCCAGTCAGTCTTTAGGGTTTTTCTTTATGTAAATTTTATTTCAGTGCTTTGCATTTCACTTTGATTCATACCTTACAATGTTTTCATTTTAAACAATCCACTTTAGTTTTCATTTATGTTGAAGCTTTGTTGCATTCTTTTTTGGGTTGGAATATTATTTTATAGCAGCTTTTCTATTGCCAACTTTCTTGAACTTGGTGGATTCCTCTTGTCAAATGAACAGAATGATTACAATTTCTTTATCGGTTCATCACTTCAGTCTAACGTATGTTAAAGGCACTTAATTATGCATAACACAAACCTTCACTGGTCATTTATACTGTAATCAGATAGAAATGTTAAAGGATCATCATGGCAGGTAGCAAGATGGCCCCTCCTACAGTACTGCTCACTTCTTCCTTTTACTATAAATACATTGTTTCATATGTGTATATTATTAAGCTGTATTTAACTGCTATACAATTAGAATTACCTTTTTTTTCTCCTAATGGCTCCATTGCTACCTCTGATACTATATGTGGCACCCTTTTATATTTAGGAGAGGGTGAACTGATACAAAGAATAATTTTGACACTTGCAATGTGAATAATAGCTTTACAACAGTAAGGAGGATGGAATGATAATAAACTAGTCGGGGTGGGCAAACTCATTCCTGGAGGAACAAAACCCCCAGCCACTGCGGCCCTCTAGGAATGACTTTGCCCACCCCTGAGTTAAATGCTGCTGTTTCACAGATCATTGTTCAGATGTAGGCACACTTAGTGTCTGTGTAGTTTTGTATGGTCTCCCCATGCCCAGGTACTCTGTCTATCTTTTTTCATTTCAAAGATATTTACTTGAGATTGAATACTTTTAAACTAGCACAGTGTGAGTCATTTTGGGTTGGGTAGTGTGTTTGTGTCCTCTGATTAACTGGTTGGTTCCTATCATGTTTCTGATCCTTCCAGGGCGGAATCTGACTTTGTTGACTTAAGTTAATTGGGTTTGATAATTGATGGACAAATGGTTTTGACAGCTTATAATGCTGTCTAATTAGTAAATGGCTGGTCTTTTGTCTCCAATAAATGTTTCAGTCTTGCTTGGGTGAAACATATCACACAGTATTTTGCTGTGGAATTGTTCTGTGTATAAAACTTTTTCTGGAAATAAAATAATTGGTGTCTGTTATAAACCAAAGTAAGATCAGAAGAAAAACGGTGGTGTAGTGGTTAAGGCTTTGGACTTCAAATCTTGAGGTTGTGGCTTCAAATCCTGCTACTGACACTCTATGACCATGAGCAAGTCATTTGACCTGCCTATGCCCCAATTTGAAAACCAAAAGAAATGTAACCAATTGTATCAATATTATTGTAAATAGCCTTGGATAAGGGCATCGACCAAATAAGTAAATGTAAAAAGGCTGTCAGGTCGTATTTGTCAGGCACCGCTAAAACAAAGCTGATTTTCTTTTTTAAATCACCAGATGAATTCTTGCTAAATATGATCTCCCTGTTGATTTGTTGGGTAACAAGATTTTATTCCCATTTTTCCAAAGTGTCCTTGTTAGGTTAATTTTTTGACCAGTATGTTTTATATTCTTCTTGTCCTAGACAAGATTTCTTCCTGCGTTTGTTTTCTGAGGCTAGCGGAACAGGCTAGCAGTAGACATGAAAAAGTGGGTTTAGGAAATGAATGAAAGGACGGTTGACCTGATTTAGCTCCCTCCTTTAGTTCCTAATTTACTGTTATCCAATTGGTACATTGGAATTTGTATTCATCTTTTGCTGTCTTTGAAACAGTAATAAAATCAAAAGAAGAAATTGAACTGACTATGATAGACTATTGCCCCATCCAGGGTAGGGTTTTCCTTTTTACCTGATGATTATTGGGATAGGTGCCAGCTACCAATGACCCTGTCATGGACAAATTTTATTTCAAGAAATGTATGATAGATAATTAAAGGGGCATAGCTGTGTATGTTTGCTTTCTTATTATGTATCAGCTTATGGGTAAGGCAATGTGTACCACTCCTCACAACACTTGTTCCACCCCAAGCACTATTTTATTATATGCTACCAGTACCCACAGCCACAGCATAAAGAGAGCTGAATAAATCACCTGGGGCCTCATGTATAACAGCGTGCGTAGAACTCGCACTATAACATGGGGTAAGCACAAAAGCCGAAATGTGCTTACGCACAGAAAAATCCAGATGCAGGAATCTGTGCGTACTCCAACTTCCACGTTCTTCTGCTACATAAATCTCGATCAACTTGAAAACTAACGCTCGTGCACGCGCTTTATGTAACGCCCCAACTCCTCCCAGAATTACGCCTCTTTGAATATGCAAATGAATATAAATCGCCCTTAATCTCAGCCTTCTGTGAAAAGACAATGGGAAAAGCACGGGGGGGAAATATAAGAATTTCAGCGAATACCAAGTGGAGGCAAAGGAAAAATATACTATTTGTTCAAATAAACCGTGGCATAATCAACAAAAGGAAGTTGATTGAGTGACATAGCGTGTTGGAGAAACTTGAAAGCTCACGTTCACAAAATCGCACAGTGCCGGAAATAAAAAATAAAGTCCCATATCAAAGTCGCTGTGAAAAGGCGAGTTGTAGCCCACTGTCTTAGTGTCATATGAAAGCTTATTAGGGTACACAGAAAAAAAGGCACACAGTGGGGGAAAAATCACGAAATGTCAACTTCAATCTCGACATTTCCACTTTAATCACGTAGTTTATTTTGTCATTAAAGTAGAACATCATAAACTTCATCTTAAAATCGTTTAATTAACAAGTTTCTCAAATCACATCGTCATTAAAGTAGCACGTTAAATGCTTTGTTTTGTATTTGATCTTCTATGTGCTCTATGTGTGTGAATCACTACTTGCTTTTTAAACCGGCTCTCTTCCTCCAACTGGATACAGAATCCATTAGCCTACATTCGTGATATTACAGCTCTCTGAATAACTAAAATACTGAGATGTATATACGTGATATAATTTTCATGATGATAGGAGTTAAAGTACGTTATTATACATGGGTTTCACGGCGCAGTGATTGTGTGCGTCTTTCGATGGAATAATTTATTGCAGCAGTACTCGGGGGCGGCTCTACTGTAGGCTTGTGGTGGCACTGGGCAGAGGAAGAATCAATATCAATAAGGTAGCTTATGCACGGTGGATGGCCAGGTCCATTGCGGACACTGCATAGCCGCCTCGTGCTCATGACACAAGCATTTAACTTTTGCCAAAATTTGTCGCTGTGTTGTTATTTTCACTTTCTGTTTTATATTCAATATATATTGGCGTAGCCACCATTGTAGTCCTTGCTTTTTTTTTCTCCAAGTAACCGATCGCCACACAATCAGCTCTTTAATAGATGTTAAGCCATCTGTAAGCTTAGCGCAGATTCTTCAAAACGTTTAAGGAACATTGAAATATCTTCGTAGTACATGTTTAATAATTCTACCCTTCACGACACTCCCAGTGAAGAATATAGATTATTTAAATGAAGTTAAAGTTTTATCTGTATAATATAATAAACATATTTTGCTGCATTTCACCTTAATGATATTGTCATCATATGTAAATATGCGCTTTATAAAGTGGCTCAGGTTGTGCAATATTATAACTGTAGTGCAAGTTTACAGTGGGGTGATTGTACTTATAAGTACAAACAGTTCTACAAGGAGCTGATCTATACTAATAAAAGGCAAAGGCCTTACTCACTCACTCACTCACTCACTCACTGACTCATCACTAATTCTCCAACTTCCCGTGTGGGTGGAAGGCTGAAATTTGGCAGGTTCATTCCTTACAGCTTCCTTACAAAAGTTGGGCAGGTTTTATATCGAAATTCTACGCGTAATGGTCATAACTGGAAGCAGTTTTTCTCCATTTACTGTAATGGAGATGAGCTTCAACGCCGTGGGGGCGGAGTTTCGTGTGACATCATCACGCCTCCCACGTAATCACGCAGTACATAGAAAACCAGGAAGACCTAAAAAAAGCGCTGAAGAAAACATGCATTATATAATTGAGAAGGCAGCTAAACAATAAGAAGCGAGCGAGTGACATATACAACCATATTCATGACTTCTGCTACTTCGGAAACAAAGCACGATGTAAACCTACACTTTAAATTAAGTTCATAGACAGGCTGCGCTGGCGCTTGTAATTTAGTGCCTGCCCATATAAGGCCGTCCGTCAGCGCAATCCAATAGCAAACTCCCACTAAATATTCACGGGTTAAGGACTGTGCTTATGCAGAGGAAGATGAGATGGTCAGGGTGGTGTTTGGTACAAACTCAGCAAAACTGCGAGAGAAAGTTTTAAGTGCCAGGACTAAGGTAACATTAAATACAGCCATGGACATAGCACGAGATGGCACCAGCACAGCTGGGAAACTTCGATGCATGTACACCGAGCGGCTCACGTGAACTGACGAGTGCACAGATAAAAGCAACAGTTCCAAAGAGCTGAACAAAACCAATTACACAATTGAAAAGGCAGCAAAAATATGAAGCGCTTGATACATACAAGCATATTCATAAATCCAAAACAAAGCACACGTTGGAAAAAGTCAATGTCCCGCTAAAGGAAGACAGTGTAAAAAAAAACCGTGCATGCAGTGTGTCAGGTCTCAGATAAAGAAGAAGACGAGCTGTTTATTGATGCAGTAAGAAACGAATCGATGAATGAAACCTGTCATCTTTACAACGATTGACAAACACGGAATGTAACTTGAACACAACACATCCTACAAATACGAACCTGATTGAAAGAAATAATGATAATCAAATCCTTGATGACAGCAACACTCAGTAACACTCACAAAACAAATACTGTATATTGACAGTCATGTTACGCTATTTTTAAATGTTCCCTTTTCTTTTCATAGCTTTTTAACACACTACTCTCCGATGCGATACGCTGGTATATATATATATATATATATATATATATATATATATATATATATATATATATATATATATATATATATATAACCCGATCTACATACTCAATAATGGATACTTTATTCGCCATCAATGATTGTTTTGGTAAAGCCATACTCAGTGTATTCATTAGATGAACGGTAAAAAGTAAGAGCGAGGAAGGATGACTTATTGAGGCATGCAGGCTGTAGCGCCAACTCTATCTGAATTGCGCGATCACATTTGAAAAATATATCTTTTCAAGTTCTATTTAGTCCATATGTGTCAAACTCAAGGGTCAAGCCACATCCGCCCGGCGTAATTATATCCGCCCGCGAGATCATTTTATATACTGTATTATTGTTATTAAAGCCCGGTATATGAAGCGCTGGTAACACAATAAACTACAGATCCCATAATGCAGCGCTTCAGCTGCCTTGCTGAACACTTACCGAGTTAATCAAGTTATTGCGGCTAGCTCACACGATGCTGAAGAGAAAAGTTGATTCTGAAAATAGAGCCTTTAAAAACCGATGGGAGGCTGAGTATATGTTTACTAAACCCGTGTGTCTCATTTGTGGAGCTAATGTGGCTGTAATTACAGAATTTAATCTAAGACGGCACTATGAGACAAAACATCAGGTTAACCTGAATGCAATGCAGAAGATACAGAAAGCAGCATAATTAAATAAGAATCTGACACTTCAGCGGACGCTTTACCCGTGCACAATCACAAAGTGATTTCAAGTGAAGCTGCTTTTATGGGAGACACAAATGCACCAGTTCACCTTGCCCCACTTTCCCTGTTGCCAAGTAATGTTAAACCAAGTCGCCACTACGGTGTTCCCAACACGCACTTTGCTGATAAACTGAGCGCACTGAGTTTGCACGGCGCTTTGGTGACTTCAAGAACAAAAAAAAGTCCGCTCTACATGCGGCTCGAACCTTGTGCATGTTTGGTAGCACATATCTGTGTGAGAAGCTCTTCTCAGTGATAAAGACTAACAAAACAGCACACAGGAGTCGCCTCACTGATGAGCACCTGCAATCCATCCTGAGAATCTCCACAACACAGAACCTCACACCAAACATAAACGAACCTGTGGCCAAAAAAGATGCCAGGCGCCCAGCTCTAAAATGACATATGAGCAAAGACAACTGAATGATTTGATTTGTTATTGCTGAAAAGAACACATTTCATTTATATTTCTAGGTTTTGTTATGCAGCATGTTCATATTTGAATTTGTATCATTTTGACAGGATATATTTTTATGGAGAGCAAAATCTTTTGGGATATTTAAAATCTAAGTTTATTTTTTATATAAAATTACATAAGAGTAAAGAAATGTGAATGTTTGTTCTTTTAACGCTTACTTTATTTCTAACTTGTATAATTTAGACAGGATAAATTTTTATGGAGAGCAAAATATTATAAGTTGTTTAAGGTTTGAGTTGATTTATTCACTAATAATATTCCTGTCTGTTTTACCATTCCTACCAAAGATATTTCTGTCGACTAAATAAAAATTCCTTCTATTTAAAATTTAAATAGAACTTGAACAAATACGATAGTTCATAATATCCACGCAGACTTGCACGTAAGAGCGGAGTTATCCGTTTTAACAAGCAGCGTATTGCACTGATACGAAATAGCTGTGTGTGTATATATGTAGATATGTATGTATATGTATATATATGTTTATATATGTGTGTGTGTATGTATATATATATATGTATTTGTGTGTATATATGTGTGTGTATGTATGTATGTGTGTATGTATTTATGTGTGTGTGTATATGTATGTGTATATATGTAGATATATATATATATATATATATATATATATATATATATATATATATATATATATATGACAACAACACTCATCACTCACAACAGTGACAAAACAATTACATTGACAATCATGTTACATTATTTTCAAAATGTTTCCTTTTCTTTTCATTGCTTCTTTAACACTACTTCTCCTTTCTGGCTGGTATTTTGCTAGTATAATATATCCCTTATTATATAATATAATATAGTGATATCCCCTACAGATTTTATTTTTTTCTCCAGCCTTTGGAGTTTTTTTTTGTTTTTTCTGTCCACCCTGGCCATCGGAACTTACTCTTATTCTATGTTAATTAATGTTGACTTATGTTTATTTTGTATTGTGTCTTCTATTTTTCTATTCATTTTTTAAAGCACTTTGAGCTACATTTTTTTGTATGAATATGTGCTATATAAATAAATGTTGATTGATTGATTAATTGATTGATTGATATAAATACTCCGAGTGGTGCAGTGAGAGTAATATGGAAAAAGATGATCCGCTGTCGCAACTCCTAATGGGAGCAGCTGAAAGAAGAACGTGCAGCTAGAGTAACAACGCTAAAGCAGTTATGGTATTTGGAATACTATGGCTGTTCCCTGGACCATTATATTGTTACAAGTTAATTACAATCGGATGCATTACACTAATAAACAATATGCGGTTAGTTTCAGTGTATTTATAAAGTCGCGTCAGGAAAATAAGGTGTAACCACACAGGAACAGTAGCACTGCTTTGACGCTGGGTGCCGCCAGTCTGCAAAACCGAGCGGAGAACTTGCATACAACAAGGTATGAGGTACCGTGGAAAAGTGCGTGGCTTTACGCCAAGTGTAGGTTTTATACATCGCGATTTGAACGTGGAAAAGGTCTTTTGCAACATTTCTGTGTGTATGCACCGTTTATATATGAGGCCCCTGGGGCTCAAGTGACCAACATTACTTAAAACTCCCCTGCTAGTCGCAACAACAAATGCAGTGCACACTAATGGAAGCAAATGTAAGAACAGCATTAAAATTGTTATCATAATTAATAAAAATACAGGCAAAAAATAATCAACTACCTGTATTTTCAAAATCTCACACTGCAGACTTCCCACAAAAATTATAATACAAAACAATCAACAAATAAGCCACTAATACATAGATAACAATTATATTAATGAATTAACAATAAGTGAAAAAAGGCATTTGAAAGTTCAATAAAACAATAAACGTTTTGTGCCTTCATGTTCCTTAGTGCAAGGGTTTCACTGATTCATACCTCAAGTCCACTGTCACTTCACTGAGGCCCACTAGGCCCTTACCCAAATTTGCCCTTAAAAGGAAAAGGATTATTCAGTCTTCTTGGTTTCTCTTGCCTTCTTTAGAAAATTTTTTTTTCCTTTTCCGTGTTTTGCCACTACTCTTTACCACTTTGAAGCACTGTCAGCCCCACCTCCTTTTAGTTCTTATTGGGCCCCTGAGTCATGTGCTCCTTCCAAGGTAGTCCATTACCTCTTTAGACTAATTTACTATTTATAGAAATAATGAATGGTACAAACAGACACTGACACCAAATACATATGACAACTATTCATTACAGAGTCCCCCGCCCCAAGCCCTACTTTCGGTCACAGTAGGGTTTCATGTTGGTGACATGGTATGTATCAGTTTTAATGTTACTATCAGTTTGTTATTGACATCGGTAATTAACTGGCTCTAATTGTTTGATTTACTGTAGCAGGACCAAACCATTTTGGTGCAAGCTTAGATTCTTATCTACATGACGCCTTAGAGTTCTCCCCCAAACTCAGTCCCCTTTAGAATATTTAACTTATTATAAATCCATTTGTTGGTCTTGCATCACAATCTCTCCTTAATGAGAGCCATTAATTTTTTAGATTTCAGCATTTTTAGGTAATGTAATGAATTGGGAGTTGGAGGAGTCATAAGCCACTAGGTGACCTAATATTTTGTCTTCCAAGATCAAAAAGTGCAGGTGACTCGCTGGCGTTCTCATGCCATGCTAAATACAGCACCATTTCTACACATAATGCAATAAATTGCTGTTGGTTATGTCATAAGTTCAGATGATCCAAGCACCTCTAGGGGCTAAAAACTGTTTTTAAACTTTCTGTCCAAGATTTTGATGGCAAAGGGTTTACACAAGAGGGGCAGTTTATGCCAGGTGGGGTTTAAGTCCTGTGCAATGGCATAGACCTTTTCATTGTAGTGTTTGAAAGAGATTTCTACAACTGCTGATAACTCTGTTGCATCCTGTATATTAATGTGAAGTTGCCTCAGCCATCTGGATTGGTTTCATGTTGTGTGGTTATGTTGCTGTTGCTGAGCATATTCTACAGTGGTTAAAACCAAATAGTGTGTGTATCCTTAGACTCTTTAGAAAGAAAAGGAGCATTTGTGCTATTGTTACTATAAGGTGTATTACTTGTACAATAGTAGAACCAAGGATAATATTGAGAAACTACCCGGAAACAACAAGCAATATTGAAATGTGTGGAATCCCACCTTGTAGTTGTATGTGTTATCTCACATGGGATTAAACTATGATGAAGTATGCCTTAGCCACAACTTGGCAGTTGTGTGAGAAAACGTGACGGACAGTGCTGTGTATTTTTGGGAATGTGCGCTGATTAAATTAATTGTTGAGATGTCAATTCCTGTGACGGTAACCCAGGCCAGGTCATCACTCTGAGATCAATGTAGCCATCCAGGCAGGGTTTATGTACTTTTTTGGAGTTCTACATGAGGGGGAGTAGAATGTAGGCAAACATACATTCATCCAGACGAGTGTTTTGTAGTGAAGTAAACAAAGGAGTAAAGTGTTTTTTTTTTTAATTGATATGTCATAATTGTCTGTTTAAAAAGTTATTTGTTAACATGCCTATTACATTTGGCACATCCTTCATATATGATGTACATGAAAAGTGGCATTTCTGGAGCTGACTCTTGTAGATAACAAACTACTTCTGCTGTTTAATTTGAAAAAAAAAAAAAAAAAGAACTGGTGCATAACCTGTTCTTTTCTGTTTAAGTGCATTCTCTGCCAGTCGGCTTTACGCTCTAAAACACAAGCTCATAAAGTGATAATTTGTTGCTCCTGAAATACATTCTGAAAAGTCATTTATAAGCTTACATAGATAAAATCTTACACTACTTTGCTAGCTTTTGTCTTGTTTCGCCATACAATTCTTGCATATTAATTAAACTTTCAGTATCCTATCCAATCGTTTCTTGTTTATCTTTTTTTATTATTTCCCCCATCACTTTTTATTTTTTATGAGTTCAGACAAATGGCTTTAATTTTCTCTTCCAGCACTACCTCTTCTCTTTAATAAGAAATTAGAACATTATATAGCCTCTAGTCCTGAGGAATTTCCCATTTTTGTAGAGTGATTATTTTACAGTTAGAGAAGTCGTCATCATATAAAAACAAATATGTTTGCCTGATCTCCTAGACTTCAAAGAAGGACCTGCCCCATTGCAGAGCACACCCACATTCACGCATATGGGGTCAATTTAGAGTCACTGTTTAACTCATCATGCACACGTCTTTAGGATTTTTAGGACTAAAATCCTAACAACTATAAATGTGAATGTGTAAACTCCCGGTCCAGTGTTTTGAAAATCCTGTGTCATAGATATGAGAAGCAGCAGCTCAACCACTGCACTATTTGTCTACACCGTACTGGAAAATACAATGTATTTATTTATGTCAGATCATGGTTCTGCAAATGGCATCTCCAGACCACTTTAGTAAGAAAACATGTAATATTGTGTATGGCTACCAAGGTCAATTTTGAAGTAAGCCAAAAATACAAGTATGAGAGGGTCTATGGAGCTCTTTGTCTGTGCTGTTGCCCCTAGAGTAATTCTAAAGGAAGAGGTAGAAGGTATTTTAATGTGCCTCAAGGGAATTTAAGGAAATGCATGCATTAATGTTCTGTTTTTCATTTTTAGTCTTGAATTTATTTGGTCTCAAATAGGCATTCAGAGACTCTGGCATAAAACACATATTTAGTTCAATAAACCATTTCTGCCAGTAAGGCCTATTCTTTCTTTTTTGTTCCAACCAATTTAACATTAATAGGCGCCAGACTTTAAGTTGTTACATACGTTCCAAATACCATGATGAAAAGAATGTGAACCATACATAGTGAAAATAAAAATCTGTTTGAATTAACATAGATCTCGGAGATAAAGACATATTATGTTTCATGGTCACTTGATTACTTTTCTCCAAAGTAATATAAATTATGCTGCTTTTTGTCAGCATGATCAAATAATTTTCAAGAGGAATGAAATTTAAAATATTGGTCTGAGCTGAAGTTTCAAAGTGTGGCTCTGTTTTTCATAGCTGTGGGTAGAGGAACATGGCAAGCAATACTCTGGGAGCCACCCTGAGCTGCAGGAAAAATAGAAGATGGCTATCGCTTTTATGTCATTATTAGGTGTTTAATTTTTAACCCATTTGTTATAAAGTCCAGTTCTAGTTTTTTTTTTTTTTTTTTAAAACTATCATCAGTGAAAGGATTGGTTGATTTCAACTAGCTTTTTATCAAGACTTCAAATCTTACACAAATAAGTCTAAATCAATCATTGTAAAACAGAAATCACGGTTTTTGAATGTACAGTGCCTCTACATTTTATTATTATACAACATTGAATCATAGTGGATTTTATTTGGCTTTTTTGACACTTACCAACAGGAAAAGACTCGCTAGTTTTTATGAAAGTGAAGGCTGTGCCCATATTTATGAAATGCTTCATAGAAAGAAAATGGTCCTAACTGGCTCAAAAATTTCAGAATGATGCAAATTGGGTCCGGCTCTAAGTAGCAGGAGTAATACAGCATTTTATCAGTTTTTCTAATTTATGAAACTACCTCTCGCCTAACCAGGATTTAGGGACTGCCAGAAGATGCCGGTCAGTCGGAGATCAATATGCACATCCCTAGGGTAAGCTGGAATGTTTTGGAAATGCCAGACGACAGTGAACTCTTAAAACAAGTATAATATTTATAATATTTAATAAAATATTTAGTCTGATAGTGGTCACAGGACATTGTATCTTTGATCTTTGTAGACACGGAAGATACATGAAATGCAAATATTCTAAATAACGATATATTTACCCTATACATCTCCAGGCACCTCACACACAGATAAGGAGCCTTGGCTTGAGCTGGGAGAAAATTTTGCCCGTGAGCTGAGCTCTGTCAAGGCGAGGGATGGGACAGCAGGCTGCTTGCTGCTTGTGCTGTTCGACTCATTTACAAAACAAAAGATACTGATGGAGAGGTGCGAATGAATGTAAGGTGGGCTTGGATTAAGAGTTTTTTTTTTTTTGTAAGCTTCAGGGATTCCAGTGTTAAATAGCAAATAAGTTTGAAACAAAAAATATAAAGTTGTATACAAACAGCCATCCATTGTGTGAATTAGCTTAGTTAAATTTTATTATCACAGCAGGCCAAAGCTCATAACGGCAGAATTAAACACATGGTAGGAGACAACCTTAAATAAGTTTCCAAGCCATTGTAGGATGATAGCGTATAGTGGCTTTTAATAGATGGCAAGTCAAAAAATTGATCAGTTAAAAAAGAACAATAGATGCACACAATTAATCAGGTTAAGGAGAATAACCAGATTAAGGCAGAAACCTGTCTCTCTCTCTCTCTCGGGAAAGTTGACTTTTTACAGAAGCTCTTTAAATAAATATAGACCCTCTATAAAAGAAGTCGAATAAGCCCTACAAAAGACCCAGTATGCGTGCTTCTTGCCTTACATTCAGTGCTGCTGGAATTGTAATAATGAAGTTACTTTTATTTCAATTTGGTAAATATTGTGTTAAGTTACTGATTACTTTAAAAACTAATTGGACTACTTTACTTTTTATGTTACCTGCTGCTCTCCAGGTTGTGTTTCTGAACTTAGCACTGTATGTTCAGCTCATCAGCACGTGTAGCGATTTCTCAAGTACTAAGACAGATTATTTCAGCCAGGAGAAGGAATGATGTGGTTGTCTAGACATTTGTCTCTGGAAATATATTTTGTGGATATATTGCCCCTCAGCTGCTGAAAGCGTGTGCAAAGCAAATACAATACATGCGTAGACTGAAAGAGTGCAACGGATATGCACAGACCTTTACAATAACCTGGTTTTGGATTTGCAAGCCTACATAATTGGATTATTTGGTGAGAAATCTACCTCTGTTAAACAGGTTTCTCAGAAGTCAATAACTTGATTTCTCTAATCAGAGTAAATGTTTACATGATATTTTAGAAATCCGGTTTCTGTGAATAATGGTGTTGTAGAAGTGTTTGTAAATGTGATATTTGACAGTACTTTAATTATATGTCTTTAAACATAGAGAAGAGCCAAGCAAAATGACACCTTTTATTGGCTAACTAAAAAGATTACAATATGCAAGCTTTCGAGGCAACTCAGGCCCCTTCTTCAGGCTGAAGAAGGGGCCTGAGTTGCCTCGAAAGTTTGCATACTGTAATCTTTTTAGTTAGCCAATAAAAGGTGTCATTTTGCTTGGCTCTTCTCTACATTCATAATGGCTAACACGGTACAACACCCTAGTACTACATGTCTTTGAACAGACACTAATTCAATGACTTTGAGCCTTTATAAGATATGTTGTTTACCACAGTTTATTTGTCAAATGTCAGCAGTTTAGCAAAAAGCACCTTCAGCTGAGCATGTTGTGTTTAATTAGCCCTAGATGCTTAACTTGTAGTCGCTGAATCATTAACTTGCTCTAGCATTTGGAATTACATAGACCACAAATGGAGCAAAAAAAATCATAATCCTTTTGGTGGATACACACATTCAGCTTAGAGTTATTTTACTAGGGGAATCCGGGCTAGAGGGTAAAAAAGTAAATGGTCTGAACACAAAAGCAAAGCAAAAACTTTAGTTTGGAATGTTTTTTTAAATACTGGAACATTATTTGGGGATCTCAAGTCTTAGCAGTTTTATCAATGTCCGTTTCCTTCCATTGTAGATATGACAACATGGGACATGTAAAGGTCACTTAGCACTTGGTCATTAACAAGCAAAAAAGCTGGCTGGAAATCTATACCGTAACAAATAAAATGACAAACTACAATGAGTGTCACCTAATAGACGAGCAGTGGAAAGATGAGCCTTTAAGCATTTTTTTAAAGGCACATCATTAAAAAAAAAAAAAAAGTAATTTCAATCAAAACGTGGTACCTGAATGAATCAGTCTGAAAAGAGCCTGTTGTTGATTTCTCTAGAGACAAATTTTAAGTGCATTATTTTGAATTCTTGTGACTATAGGCAAGTGCTGCTACCTACAGTAAAAACAAGTGCAAGACTAATTCAAATTAAGTATATAGTCGGCAAAGTAAGACATCAGTAAATTTTTCTGACCATAAATATCAAAAAGTAACTAAAGCCCATGAAAGTGTTCTTTTTTTCCACATATTTACCTCAGACATTTAGTTTGGTTTGGTTATTTGTGAAGTGTGTGTTATCACCATGCCTAGTTCAAAAGAGTGCCCTGAGGTATTCAAGAAGAAGGTTATAGATGCCTGATGATTATGATTCTGGGAAGGGATTTAAATAGGATTTCCAAACAATTGGAAGTACACCATTCTACAGTCTGTAAGTGAAGAAGATTTCAAACAACATTCAGCCCAAAAACAGAACAAAGATGCTTAAAGAAGTCTGCAAGAACCCAAAAACATCTTCCGGGTGCTTCATAAGCAGCAGCCTTTTCACGGAAGCTCTGTGTTCTCTCTGTTTTTTGTTTTGTCTCTGAACTTGTTTAACTAGTTACTAGTCTTGATCAAGGTTAGATTTTATCTGGCTTCTGGCTTTTTACTAACAGTAGCCAATAGAAATCAGATAAATAGATTTTAAATTGGATGATCTGCATTCAAAGCAAACCAAGGCACCGGTTGATGTCGACTGCTCTTTAAATGGACTGTGAACTTTGGAGGGGTTGCGAAGAGAATCAGTAGGCTACCTTATGTATGCAACACCTGGAAATGCACAAGACACCAAGAAAAGAAATGTGGGGTGAATTAAATACTCTTGTAGTTGGCTATTTTTTCTGTGACCGCAAGTGACTAAGCAGCTCAGTTGTAACTGTACTGCAAGAGTTGTTTTTCCAAAGAGTGGGGGACAAGAATAAAAGCAAGGCAAAAATGATTCAAAACTGGTCTGCCATCCAGTGTAATGAGCAATGTTTGTGCCCTCTCAAATAAGAAGGATAAATTGTACATTTTCATACAGGCACAGTGGCATTTTGTGTTTTATGGAGAACTGACATGGAAAAAGACAGGAGGGAGACTTGTAATCTATGTGAGTAAGAAATGGGGTAAAAGGGAGCATATTACAATTATAACTGCAATTTGAAATTCTGGTTGTCAGAATTAATCCATGTTATTTACCCAGGGAGATAAATTGCATCATGCTTATGCAATGGGAGGAATATAAACATTAATATGGGATTTCAGCAACAGAAATAATTTACTGTGTCACCAACACTTTAATGTATAATGTATAATCATTCTGTCCATGCAGTTATATTTGGTTACTTGAACCTTGTGACTTTGGAAGATACAACAACAGACTTCCATCAGTTTTTGTAGTGTTCCACTCGAGGAAATAACAGGCTGCACCTACACTATTCAAATGTAAAAGAGGTCTGTAAGTGTAAACTTCTGGCACCTTTGGGCAGATCTGACCACAGTCTGATGGATCTTATTCCCAGCTGCAGGTTTATTAGATGGGAGCTTTTTACCACCAGAATAGCAAGGAAGTGGAGCCTGGATGCTGAAATGGCTGTGAGTGACTGCTTCCAAATGACATATTGACAAATGATGCATGAGTCGCATGGGAATGATATCAAGGGACTTGGTCACTGTATCACAGACTATGTTAACTTTTGTCTTGACACTGTGGTTCCCTCAGGGACAATGCAGTGCTTTCAAACAACAAGCCCTAGATTACTATGGAGCTAAAAAGTCTCCTGAATGAGAAAAAGGGAGCATTCAAATCCAGTGACAAAATGACTCTAAGGAACACACAGCAAGTGTTTAAGAAAAAGCTAATTGAAGGAAAACAAGATAACAAAGCTAAAATATAAAAACAAACTCACTCAGAATAATATGAATGATGTCTGGAACTGAATAGGTGTAATTACTGGACTCGAGCAATCCAGGGCTCATGAGCTAGAAGGGGATGTAGAACAAGCTAATGCCCTGAACCAATGTTTAATGGAATTTTCTCTTCCACTGCTAACTTCTTCCAATAGCCAGTCCTTCCAGACCATCCCCCTACTACATCAGCAACTTCTGTTGCTTTAACTGTAATGGCCAGTGACAAGTCCACCCCTGTCCATTGTTTTGGGCTGTGCATAACTGAAGACCAAATAAGGAGACAATTAAGGAAGCTACAGATAGGAAAAGATGCAGGACCAGATTGAGTCAGCCTTCGAGTTCTTAAGGCTTATGGTATTCTCTGTCTGCTGTTCAGTCCATCTCTAAGGCTCCAGAAAATATTGCTGCTGTGGAAGACATCCAAAGAAGGTACGCACCTCTTTACCTAATGATTACAGACAAGAGCCACTTATGTTTCACATCATGAAGACCTTTGTGGACCACCTGGTCCCACTGCAGTTTACCTGTCCAACAAAGACTAGAGTGGAGGATGCATTTCTATACCCCACAGGGCTTATTCTCATCTGGACAAGGGTGGCACCACTTTGAGGATTATTTTTTATTTATTTATTTATTTTTTTAAATATATATCTTCCTTGCGTTCAATACCATGCAGCAATCCTTATTCAGGGATAAAGTCAGACATATGCAGGTGTCTGAGCCTGTCCTGGATAATAAAATATCTGTTCGACAGACTTCAATTTGTTAGACCCAAGAACTTTGTCTCTGATATGGATATGATTAACACTGTAGCACCACAAGGATCAGTCCTGTCTCTTTTTCTCTTCACACTGTGCACCTCACACTACAAATATAACACCAGGCCATGCCACTTGCAGAAATTCTCAAGATGATTTTGTACTTATGGGGTGTATTGATAAAGGGGATGAGACGTGAGTACAGGTGTCAAGTAGAGAACTTTGTTTCTTTGTGCAGAAAGAATTGTCTGCATCTTAACATCAGCAAATCAAAGGAACTGGTTCTTGACTTGCATCACACCAAACATGCCTCTGTGTCTGGTTATCATTCAGGGAGTGGCTGTATTTTTTGGTATTTGGTACACTATTTTTAATCCCACAGGGTATTAGAGCACAGTCAGCCATTGTACAGCACCCCAGAGCAATTTTCATGTTAAGGCCGTGCTCAAGGGCCCAACAAGTAGTAGAGGTGGACCACTTCTACTAGTCATAGTAGTAGTAGGTGTGGACCCCTAAGTACAAGTTGGACAGGTCGTGTAACACAGAGAAACTATTTAAGAAAGGACAGAGCAGGCTCTTTTATATTAGGAGACTGTAAGTAATGACATCCTTCACTGTGATGGCCAGTGTGATATTTTTTTTTTTTTGTTCTATGCTGTGTTTTGCTGGGCAGGTAACATCACTTTAAGAGAGGCCCACTGAATCAACAAACCAATTTAGTAGGTAGGCTTAATTATGGGATACACTCTGGATCCCCCTGGAGGTAGCAGTAAAGGAAAAATTAAAACCAAACTGAATGCCATTAAGAACAATGCTGTACATCCTCTCTCTGAAACACTAACACTGATTACTTTCAGCCAACAAATTATTCAGCAAAGGTGTGTCAAGAAATGCCAATGGTGCTTTTTTTTTTTTTTTTGTTTTTTGTTTTTGTTTTTTTACCAACACCAATATGCCTACATAATGCCTCACTGTGACTGACTGCAAATTCAGAAATTTGTCCTCCTTTTTTGTCATTCTAGTATGTGTGTGTGTGTGTGTGTGTGTGTGTGTGTGTGTGTGTATGTATATATTTATTTATTTAATGAGCTTCTTTAAAAAGTAAGCTTTCTCCTAGGGTCAAATAAAGTTACTATCCATATAAAATTTCATAATGAGGCCTACAGGTAGCTCTTGCTACTGTTGATGTCAAAGTTCTTGAGCCTATGATTAAAAAGAGTCTACTCAAATGACATCAAGATCTGTGCCACAAACAAACCTTTGCTGTCCAGAAAGAACATCCTGGCAAGACTTAAGTTTGCCAATGGACACCTAGGCAAAGACCAGGAAGTCTGGAACAATGTATTCTGAACAGATGAAGCAAAGAGAGAGTTCTGTGGCCATGGTACCAGAAGACCAGTTTGGTGAAAACAGAAGCACCTGATACCAAATGCAAACAAAGCATGGTGGTGGAAATGTTATAGGTTGGAGCTGATATGCTGCCTCAGGGTTTGAGCAGTTTACCATCATAGAGAATGATGTGAAACTGTCTGTCTGAAGATTGAAGCTTAGCTGAAAGTAACACCTGCAACATGGCAAGGACATTAAACATACCAGTAAATCCGTTAATGAAAAGCTGAAAAGAAGGAAATGAAGGATTCAGGAATGACCAAGTTAATGCCTAGATCTGAATCCCACTGAGATGCTGAAGTGGGATTTGGAATGAACTGTTGACAGAAGATACCCGTCAAGCATCACACAGCTGAAAGACGTCTTTATTGAGGAGTGTGAAAAAACCTTTCTACTTATCAGTATTAAGAGACTGTTAGATAGTTGCAGGAAATGTCTACATGAGATTCTTTCTGCCAGAGGCAATACCAGCTGTTAAAACCATAGGTGGACTTGCTTTTTACTTAGATGATAATGGCATATCTGTTCATTTTTTGTTGGATACATTATTGCAAAGTCATATTTTCATTTTTTTTCCCAGTTACATCCCTTTTATTTGTAGATACTGTTTAAATAAAGATGTGTCCACATATTTTAAAAATGAAAAAAAAAATCCTTAGGAGTACTTACTTTTTCATGACTGTAACTGATAACTGAATTTTCTACACCGATCTGAATGATGAATTGCATGAAAGAAATTTGTATCTTTGCCAGTAAATCGACAACAAAACTTAAAGGAAGTTTTTTTTGCTCTTATACTCTGTCATTTCATTCTATTATGTATTATTCAGCTTGTATATAGAACTGCTTATTGACTGCTAGAGGGTTGTGGTCATGTACTAAGTTAGAAGAGTAAAAAATAATATAGACAAAATAATTAATAAGCACTCATTGACCTACAAAAGACTTTCATCGCTGCTGTTTCAGCGGAGGGCTGCTATAAATGCTTGCAGCTAACTACAGGCTGTCATGCTTCAAGCTTATCTCTCTGGTGTCCTTCGATTCTATTGACTGGGTTGGTGCAGAAAGTTATTAAAATAAAATTGATTCTGTCATCTGAAAATGAATTCAGTATGAAGTTCTAAAAGGAAAAATGTAGCATGTTGGAAGAACAATGAATGGCCACTCATTTACTGACCTGCAGTACGTATATGCATCTCCTCTTTTGCACTACATTATGGTTTATAGTGATTATTAAGCTCATTGTTTTTTTATTTCTCAGCAAAAGAATTTAAAAGTAGGTTGTGATAAATTATATTCTATAAAATATAATTTTATAGAATTATAAAAGGAACTCTATAGGAGTTAGGAACAACCGCATACATCTTTCTTTTATGCTTCTTTAATGATTGGGGCTGCTGCAGTATGTGGGTTTGATTTTACAATTACAAACTATGGAAAATGCTCTCTTAAATACAGTATAAACCAGTGAGCTGCAGTGTTTTGCTTACTCAAGATGTTGTTTTATAATGAAATGTCTGCTTTGAACAAAATGATCCTAAAAGACAGAAACAAAGTTCAAAATCATGTTGCTTCACATACATTTACTAATAACCAAATGGCAACCAACACTTTAGTGACAAGTCCAAATCGTCAAAGTTGTCAGCTCAGTGACAAACCTTTACAGTCTAGTGATTTGTATCTTGTTTTCTGTCTTGAATACCAATGGCAAAATGTGCTGCTTTGTCTTATCTTCTCTAATATAAAAGATAAACATGTAACACACTTGCACAGGCAGAAATTGGGTCTTTGAGACAAAACAGTTACATATTCAGAGTAGCATTGCAGAAGTGTCAGACGTACTATTGTCAGACTAATAGCACTACGGTTGATGGCTTTGTTTTAATATCTCATGATTCAGAAAATACACAGCGACAAAAACTGCATGTTATATGATTTATCATTTTGGATCTGGATACACCTCCTGCAACTGCAAATGATAACATAAGTTGCAACTGTTTTTTAAATGAAAGAGCCCATGGTGCACCAAAATCCAGAATACAGCAAAATCTCGATTTATCTGTCACTGGATTAACCGTCATAGCCTAAAGAAAAAAAAAAAATTGTGCACACCAGTGCCTACCTATTGCTATACTGCTATTGCCGTGCGGTACGCTGCGAGCTCTGCACATTGAAATAATTCTCCCTTGCGCTAGTGCATAGTGTTCTTCCCCAGCACCGTGTGTCATGTGTATTTTGAAATCACAGTGACGGTTACATGCCTTCAACTTTAATAGTGTTTCATAACTTTTCTCTTTTGTTATAATTAATCTACTATACATAAGAGTGTGCTGTTGGAATTGTCACAAAATATAGAAATTATTTAACATTTAGGAAATGGCAAAGTGCTTCAAGAATTTATGGAATAGGAAGAACAACAGAGAACGATATAAAGCGTGATGCCGAGAAAATTTAAAAAAGTGTCGAAAATGGAAACTACTGATCAGTAAAGTTTTTCTGTATTATTGTTCATTTACAGTCTTAATGTAAATGTTCTTCTGTATTGTAATTTTCTTTTTAAATTCTGTTATGTTTTTGTTAATATATTGTGACATGCAGGCAGCTGGTGATGGGCAGTTGGGGGGCCGAAATGGTGAAAGGACTGGGTGAATGGCTTCTGTTCTGTAAAGAGTGGACACACCTCTTAGGAGTTGAGTGACAGGGGAAGTTAGGAGAAAAGGAAAGGTGCAGCAGAAGGAATTTTTGAGTAGGGAGTCCAGAGAGAATAAGCAGGAGTGTTTGTTGCATAGAGAAAGACAGAATATAAGTGACAGGAAATAAACTAATTGGTAGGGAAAGTTTTCTTTAATTGTTTTGGAGGTGTGCGCTGTAATCCAGATAAAGAAGTATAAAATAGAGCACCGTTTGTTACAGAATGACGACTCCAAGTAAAGAAAACTCCACTACCTCTGAGTTGTGTTTGCTTATTACGCTGGTCATTACAGTATTGTCTGAATTACTTTTGTTAATATAGTTTACTTTAGTAAGTAAACATAACTGTTCGCTAAACCTGTTATCCGTCTTTTCTCTTCTCCGACATGGGCTTGTAAGTCAATTGTCCAAATACTCATGGTCCCTGAAAATGGGGGACCATTTATAAAATTGTCTGTGATACCTAAATGTCTCGTACTATGTTTCTGTTAAACCCCTTGAGTTAATGTTGAACACCTACACTTCAATCATGTAATTATTTCTCCATTTCTCTTCCACTGTGGTGGAGTATAGAGTAAAAATTATGAAAATTGTGTCAAAGACCATATACTTATGACTTAACTGTATTTAGGGTGTCCATGAAATAAATGGAATGTTTTTAATTTTCGGTTTGTTTTCTCTACTATTGGAGGCTTCTTAAATGTTTAGACTGGGGGGGTGTTTTGTGTCTGCAGAATCTACCAATGTGTATGTAAACCCTTCAAAGACTGCAAATTGGAATGTATATTAGAATAAGTTAGGGGGAGGACTTTGTGAGAAGTAACGGTACTCTGAAGGCTAAAACAAGTAAATGTCTGTACTATGTTTGGTTTTCTACCTGTAACTGTATTAAAGTGACTTTTCATTGGTACAAGAAAGAAGACATGGTTTCGACATGTTGTACAAGTGAAGAAGTGAGGTTTAAAACAGGAAAAAAGTAAGAACTATGTAGAAGAGAACAGGTGAAAAGACATAATAATGTGATCTATATACAGTGTCCAGACCCTCTCTCTTGAGGTAATGTTGGACCTATTAATTTAATATTAACAATAGATTTATATAGTTTCAAGTATTTAAACATTTGCTCTTAGCTCTAAGGCTGCCAGAGCAGGTTAGGTCTGCCCTCAGCATTGTTAGGGGTGTGGCCTCAAAGATCTGGACCCATGAGTAATCGATGCAACGGGATAAAAGGACAGCTGAGTGCAAATCCTTATCCGATCTATAGGTACCAAATCTCTGAAATATTCAAAGTTTATCATTGTGCTCTTTTCTTGCATATACTTTTGGTTTTAACCCTCTTGTTCTTTCAGCACAATTATCGTCTTTCATTTCATTTTATTTTATATTTTTACTTTTTTTTTAATTTTATTTATTTAGTGTTTTGCATCTTCTGGTTTTTGCTCAAAAATGTATCTACCAGTTCACTGAGAAAACACTTGCGCCATAGCACCTGTCACGTAGTTGAGACTTATAGTACAGTTGCTAACCAATTATTACTTGAGCTTGGTTTAATATACTTTGTCCATTTCAAAGCTTATATTCTGTGCAGTACATCAACCAATCGCTTTTCCCTGTGTTGGAAACTTACTATTCTTCATTCGTTGTCAGCCCCATTTTTCCATGTAGTATATTAGCATAGCCTGCAGCATTATTATCAACACAAAAAACACAAGTCAGCTAATTTTATTTTCCTATTAACATCTGCAAATTTCAATAAAATAAGTCAAAGCATTTTTAAGATTTTTCCATGGACCATGCGGCCTTGTTTCTTTTTGCTGTGCAGGACACGTTCCCTTCTTTACTCATCCATCCATTGTTCGCACTAGAATCTAGTTGAAGACTTCATATTCATTGATCAGCAGTCCTGCCCAGTCACCACCCCATTTATTAACTACTATGGTTCAAGAAGGCCTTGGTCTTCTGAAATCCCTACAAAGTGTTCACCTAGCAACAGTTAAAGGCAGAGTTTCTAAAATTTTAAATCAACTTTAAAAAAGTTTAAAATAGTTGACTTAAATATGAAGAGTGATCAAAGTGTCTTGAGCCTTAATCTATTGACAGAAGATTTATTTTGCTACACAATCCCTGTGAACACAATTACTGGAAAATGAAATGAAAATGCAGCAAATAGAAATGAAGAAATTAATAGAAGCATAAAATGCAAAGGTTTGCTTCCTGTCTTTTGAACTGGGGCCACTTTATTGCTGTAACTTTAAAATCTGCAACTGTTCCCTCTATCCCACAAAGACTTCAATTCAAATCCCTGTTTTGATTATTATATTTTTAGTTTGCTTAGGTAATCCTAATTCATAAAAACAGGTTTATGATTTCACCTTAATGCAGATGACATTCAGCTCTACATGACTATGACAATGACCCCTCTGTTGATTTTTTTCCCCATATTTTCAGATTGCTTTAATGAAATTCAAGCTTGAGTGAGTTCTAGGTTTTTGTATTTAAATGTCAATAAAAGTGAGGTGTGTGTGATCTTTCAAAGATGTGAAAAATAATTGGTTAATTTTCTAACTTTAGGATGTATCAAAATCAGTTTTTGGTTCCTCTGTTTGTAACCTTTGTGTTTGATTTTGAAGTTTGTAGTGTTGCACAAATAAATGGGACTTCTAAGTCTGTCTACAATATATCACAAAATCATCTCTGCCAAAATTTCCTACTGATAAAACTTATATTTTTGATAAATTCTTATATTTTTTCATACTTGGATTATTGCATTTCTTTATATAGTGGTTTTCCAAAGCAACCCTTAACTAAACTGAAGAAGGTACAGAACTTTTGCACATCTTTTGTCATGCACAAGGTTCAGATCCTGTATATCCCCAGTTTTAAGTCACCCTGCAGAAAAGCATATTCATTTCAAAATTCATACTTTTGTCTACAAAACTTTACGTGACAAATCTACTAAATGCTTACCAATTGTTATAAATACATAATTAAGTGCTGGACAGAACCCTCTGCTCTGTAAATGCTCAACTCTTGTTCATACAATCTTACAGATGTAACACTTTTGTAGCCCATGCCTTTACTTACTACCTCTTTAAATGTTACAGCTCACTCAGTCAGCATTATATAGCTGTAATCACTAGGCATGTTTATTGCCTTAAGGCTTTTAATTAAGTTAGTTAATTCATTCATTCAAGTAGGTCTTGTAATTCACACTTTTTATGTGTTATTGATTGTGATTTATTTGTGTGTAATGATATAAAGAGCCTCAGACCCTTACTTTGTAAATTAACACTAAAGTAGAATAATGTTAAATTGGTGTCTCTTAGAGGTCCTTGCCAGGGCCACAATGATTATATGTAAAAATGATTTGGATGAGATTGCAAACTTAAGCAATTCATTATTTTATAGATACCAAACTACACTGAATGGGAGATAATGTAGAATCAGTCAAGTCTTTACAGAGGGACATGGACAGAATCCAGGCTTGCGCAAACATGTGGCTGATGAAATTTAACGTAAATAAATATAAGGTATTACACATAGGAAGTGGTACTAGGGTGTTGTACTGTGTTAGCCATTATGAATGTAGGGAAAAGCCAAGCAAAATGACACCTCTTATTGACTAACTAAAAAGATTACAATATGCAAGCTTTGGGGCAACTCAGGCCCCTTCTTCAGGCAAGATGTAATCATTACATCTTGCCTGAAAAAGGGGCCAGAGTTGCCTCAAAAGCTTGCATATTGTAATGTTTTTAGTTAGCCAATACAATTGTCATTTTGCTTCGCTTTTCTCCATATAGGAAGTAGAAATATTAGATCTGAATACCCAATGGGAGTTATGAAACATTAAAGTATCCTTTATGAAAAGGACCTAGGAGTCATGGTGGACTATTAGGGAGATTAATATTGAATATTTTGAGAATTTGTTTATAAATTGTTATTTAAGAATTAATAGTGACTTAAAGAAAGAAGAATCTTTATTTAAATACACCTTTGTAATTTCCTTCATTCCCAAGCTTTAGGAATGTTAACCTTTTGTTAACTGTTTCTTTGGAAGTGTAATTTATTGCAGGGGGTTTTGGCATGCCTCAAATCAGTTTGGCAAGGGTGATTCTCTGCAGGACATTTTATAAGCCGTTTTCCCCAGGAACTGCCTAAATTGGAGGGTAGCTGGGAAAAAGCTGTTTGTGCCCCCATTGGTCTGAAGTATGGCATTTTATGATTGGTCTTGAATCGTAGGCCATTCTGTACCATGATGCCCTGTTGGTTCTTGATTTGTGATAAGAATGGTATAAATTGGTCACTCCACTTTTCTCTCTCTCTCTTTCTCACACACCATCTGGCAATGAAGAGACAACCACCTCTCTCTCTTGCTATTTCTTCATGATGAAGGCAATTTTAACGCGGCAAACATATTGAGACAGACATGCAACAAGCTTCTTTGCTGTACCACATGGCTTTTGAATGTAGCATTAAAGTCCAAACCAGACTCAAGATAATCTGAAAATTGGATATGGACCCAAGATGTACTGCTATTTAGGGTGTAATGGTATTTTTTTTTTTTTTTATAAACCAAACTTACTTTAATTTGCTAAATAAGTTGAGCATTTCTATAATGTAATTAATTTGAAGTTTAACTCTCCCCTGTCTGTTCTATTTCCCTATCTTGTTGCCTGAGGGCATAGGTGTAAATGGGAGTGTAACATGTGAAGGCTAAAAGTATGAAATTCAAGACATTTTGTTAAGGTCAACACAATATAGAGTATAAAGGGAAAAAGTTACGTAGTACCCCATACAACAGAACATGGACTCATCACTATTACCTTCCAGTGATCAGGCAGTGTTCAGAAGCCATTAAGAAGAAAGGCATACTGTGTGTACTGTAGTTTGGTCTCTGGTCTATAAAAAAGACACAGCAGTGCTAGAAGAAGTCCTGAGAAGAATGACTAGGCTGAGTTTAGGGCTGCATTATAGGAGTTATGAGGAAAAATTAAAGGTGATGAATCTTTTCATTTAAAGCAAACAGCGATTAAGAGGTGACACAACTGAAGTTTTTTAAATTATGGAAGGAATTAGCACAGTGGAGCCACACTGTTGGAAGTTTTACACAAACATTAGCAAGGTTTTTTGTTTTTTTTTGACACAGAGTTCTCTAAACACATGGAACAAGTTATCAAGTAGTATGCTAGAGGGGTAGGACTTTGTAACCTTTATAACTAAACTTCATATTATTTCAGAGAGGTTAGGTGGATAGGGTTGGCAGGCTTTGATGGGTTGAATGATCTCTTATAAAAAAAAAAAAAATGCTTTTAATTTTGTTTAATCATTGCTAATTCTTTAAACCTTTGGTATTTCCCACCTTATATAAAATTTTACAGAAAGCAATTATGTGTATCCCAAATCAATATGACAAAAACCTGATGCACAGATGGTACTTCAAAATAATGATCTCTTCAGCCATGTTATAGGTTTGTCATTCTGATCTTGTCAGATAACTTCTTCCTTATCTGTTAACGTTAGTAATACATCATGGCAAGCTCGAAAGAAAAATAATTTAATGCAATACTTCATATCTTATATAGTTTATTAGAATAATGTGTTTTTTTTTCCATATTTCTAATGTGTGCCAACAGGTAATTTTCCATATTCACTTTCTGCCCACATTAAAATATTTGTTAGCTTTCAGACTTTTTCTTTTGTAAATCTGAAAGCATCTCCCTTGAATGAAGGCACATATTTTCCTTGACCTTGCCATCTATTAAACAGTAGTTTAATAAAAGCATTTTTCAAAAAAAAAAAAAATAGTTGCGAAGGAAACATAGAGTAGGTTGTGCATGAAGCAGTGGATTATGTGTCATTTTAAAGCATTGTATTTTAAATGAAGAGTAGAAAATTAATTTTGGCAAACAATTATTAAGTAAGTGTATTCAAGGAAACAAACACATGCAAATGTTGTATATAAAAGGTTATAGAATGGTCTATATTTGGAAAAAACTCCCTAAATTACAGAAATAAAGGAATTTGAGCAAGGCTGGGACTAGGTCTAAATGGAGTTCCAGTCCATTGCAGGATACACACTATTGTACAAAGCCAGTTTAGAGTTGATCGTTAACCTAATATGAACAGTTTTGGGAGGTGTAAGGAAGAGGGTGTAGCTGGAGTAAATCTTCATGGACAAAGAGGAAGTGTTCCAGCAGATGGAGATGATTAAGTAATGAAAGCCAGGTCTGTGAAACTGAGATGACAATGCTGTGCAAAAGTAACTACTATTTCACATAATATTCTGAAGTCCACTTAATTCAGTTCAGGGTCACAGGGAGTTGGAGCATACGGCAGCAGCATGAGACAGTCAAACAAAACCCTGCTAACACTCTGGCAAAATTATTTTGGAGTCAGCAGTTAATGCAGCCTGCATTATTTTGGACATACGGTAAGATAGCCAGAGTACACTGGCAAAAGTGCAAACTCCACTCAGGCAATGAGAAAATGCAGGATTTGAACCCAGGATGGTGGATTCTTGAAGCAGCAGTGCTAACAATTGGTGCAACCTTACCCCTCACACATAACTGTGTGATGTTAAAAAGTTTTTTGGATGACCACAGGTCACTCTTGTTAGGTAAATAATAAAGGTCAAATGTTCAAATAACTGTCTGCTCTCCAGATGGGCAGAGCACACAGGGAAGTAACATAGTTAACTCTTCTGTTTGGGAAGCCACGCTGTGATGCTGCTGTTATTTGCGTATATAAAATGGCACATGTCTCAAATAGCTATTAAGAGAAATTCTTATATTTTTCAAGGAACCATTTAGTGATAGTGGTTGATGAGTTTTGTAAGGTGTAAATTAAATAGAGGCCGATAAAGACGTAATTGTTTTTTTGTACTGGACTACTTTGCTCTACTAGAAAAAGATTGCTGTGTTAGAGTAGGAAAATAAATATTTTCTGTTCTTTTTAAAGTTGCCTGTTACAATTTTTGTTTTGTTTTTCTTTTCTGACATAGTATGGTATTGCCCAATATTCAGTACAATGAAATTCATGCTTTTATGCCTGACCAACATGTTTATTAAAGCAGAGAGTGCTGCAAGCTATTATGATCGGTAGTGTTTATTAATTTTTTGTATGAATTCTTGTATGAATTTTAGCAATCTGTATGCATTAGGAACTAATACATGAAACTAATTAGGAGCTTTTGGATTCAATGTTTTCAAATATCGCAGTAATTTTTCAGTAAAAGCATATTGACAAAGTTAAAATTATGTAGCGTTATACTACAACACCCACATTGTTATATGCGCTGCCATTTTGAGATATTTACATTTATTGTGTCCCAGGTAATCTTACCCAGCATTCTCCACTCGTGACATTGTATGAGTAAAGGTATAAAGGCGCAGGAAATTCCCAAGTTATGTGAATTTGTGGAAAAATCCTTATCTTCGTGTTTTTTCAAAGTACCTTTTTGCTTTGACTTCCAGGATAAGAATTCTTTGTTCTTGTTCCTTGTTTTCAACTTTGTTTTGCAATTCTAATTTTGACAAAAGATCAGCTTGACTTATGGTTCTGACTTGTTTTTTTGTCATTTTCATCTCTCATACTCTTGCAAGTCAGTACACAGGTCTGCACAGATTTTAGCTGGGTGAATTAGTATAGCATTTTTGAGAGAAGTAGTGTTAAATATAAATTGCTAAATCAGTAACTTGTCTGCTAAATTTCAAATTGAGTGGACTACCTCTTCCTGTTGTTACGATTCAGGCCTAACCAGAAATCATAAAGTCTAAATTCTTCTCAACAGACTTGAGACCTACTCACTGCCAAAAAAATTCCCAATTAAAGGGAAAAAAGAGCTGTAAAATCCATGGTTTGAAATTTATAAAATATTGAAAGATAACTATGTTTTAATTTAATTCATAAAATAGGTCCTAAAATGGTCCTTTTATGTTTCTGCCAGATATTGTTCCTGATCTCTGTATTTGGTTTTTTGTATGCTTTTTTTTGTGTAGTTTAAAGAGTATTATTTATTGTAGGGATGCTCTGATCAGATTTTTTAGGGCTAATACTGATCACCAATTTCATGTTACTGTCCGATTCTAATAGCGATTCAGGTTTATTTTCTTTATTCTTTATCAGCCATGTAGCTGCCTTATAGTCTATATTAAAAAGGTATTTGCATAAAATAAATAAAATCATGTGTTTTATCCATAACAGACATACCATAAAATATAAAAATGTTTGTCATAATTACTGTACATGGCACAGTTCTTTTAAAAGGTTTGTCTTTATCAAGAAGTTAGAAACCTAACGTGCTTAACAAGTTTCCACATAAAACTGACACATTTAACTCTTAAGCTTATTAAGCCTATTGCTTACTGTGCAAGGAGGGCAAATTCTTCTTCATCTGTTCTTTTACAAATTATAAAAGTGAATTGCTGTACAAAGCACAAACTTGCATATTGTCCGCACTCGCACAAGAAATGTCCCTTTTAATTACAGGACAAAATGTGAAGGTCTGAACTTATTCTCATTTAATTTCTGCCAAAGATGTGCCTCTCTTTCCTTACTGTCTGCCATTTCTGCAGAGGATGACTCCTTAGACTCCCTTTTCTCAGTTTACTACTCCGCAATAGTTAATATTCTTGCATTTACCTTCTCCAAAAGTCTGCCTGTCGACTCCCTGTTGTGCTAATAAAAGCACAAACTAAATTATAACTAATGATTTAAAAACCAAAAGAAAATTAAATGAAAGAAATAAAAATATTTAGTTATACAAGAATGACAAAATAATCAACACAAAATAGCAAACTAAAATAAAGAGAATTGAGATCAAGGACAAAGTCTTTATAAGACCATGACGTGACAGGGTCAGCAGAGGGTTAACTAAAGCCATTACATCCGGCCAGGCTGGTTCTCTCAAACCTGTATTTGATGAAACAAGCAGAACAGATGCATAGATGGATGTCTAAGGATGGCAATGCTAGTGTTGCTCAAACTTTCCTTAGGCAGTCAGCTACTGGACTATGTTCCTTGCCATATTGGTCGGACCTTTGCTGCTGGTAACCATTTTCCCCAACACCTCTTCAAAGAGGCTTTTCTGTTAGGGCAGTCAACCTGTTCAAGCTAGCACATCATTCTTACCCAGTGAGGTAATATTCTTCAGTACCTTTTACTTCTTCGATAAAAAAGACACTGTCCTATATTGAAAAGTGTCTACTTTTATATTTAAATGATTCTCTTTACTTCTAAAATGCCGTTTAAGTTGATTAACCTTAAATGACTTCTTAATGGAAAGAATGCTAAAGTAAGATGTATAGCCTTGATGGATTTTTTTTCCTTCATAGTATGCAATTTCTAATAGACCTCTTTACCTGTGAATTCTTCTTTGAAAAGAACGATTTTAATGCATGATAGGCAGTTATAATAACTGAAAGGCTCATTCCGCCATTTGCATAGTTATTGCATTGGCTCCAGGAAATAGTGTATATTGCACTTCATTTTATTAGAAACAGAATTTATAACAATTTTACACAGACCAAAATAGTCTCATTATATGAATCTGGAAAAGAAAATGCTTTTCCCACATATTTTGTCAATGAAAATTGCACATTTACTGACGTTGATTATATCTCTTCAGCACTCTGAGTTATGAAGTGGAAATATTATTTCCCAGGGAACAATTTGTCATATGAACGTTAGAGTATATCTATCCAGTCACTAAGCACGTGTTTATTAAAAAGTGATACTCCTCAATACAGAAGCCCTTTGTTTATTGATATGTTTTAGTTTTGAATAATCTCTTGAGGTTGGGTGTATACTTTCTGCTTGTCTGTCTGAACTCTGTCATTATTCCCTGTCTCACTTTTAGAGCTACTATGGCCATCTGTGCCCTTTTGAATAGCTCCTGTGGATTTTACTTTTGAATCCATTCCATTACATTGGGTAGTCCTAATGTGTGGTGGAGTTTTCATACAAAATTAAATAAATCTACATAATAAAACTCTATGGTCTGAGTGTGTTTCCGGTTCATTTGGGCAGTCTGATTGGTTAGTTTGGCTTTGGTGTGATTGGTCAGTTTGCCTTTGTTGATGAGATTGAAAGGGGAAGTGCCAGTGTGAGACACACAAGAAGGAATAAAGGTATGAGAGGCATGCTGAGAGTCACCTTCAAAGATGATAAGTGTAAAAGCAAACCGAAGGTGAGCAAGTTGCTTTGAAATGACAGAGTCTGAGAAGCAAATGCTAGAAAAGAATGCAAGTCACTCTTAAAGAAGAAAAGGAGGTTGTTTGGTTTAAAGTAAGACAAGAACGTTAGGCTACCTAAGCATGGTCAAATCTAAACAGGTGACACATAAGTAACTGGCATGGTGCACTGTTTACATTTCTTGACCCCCTACTGTGGTCCAGTGCATCCTCAACTGCTACAGATGAAGCATTAAGCTACAACGGTAAAGTAGGTTGTGGGCTTCAGAAAGTATTCCCTACACATTTAAAACCAGTTGCATAAATCTACCATCCCCATTAAAAAGGCACAGAATTAAAAATGAACTTTTATAAATCAGAATTACATTATTTAAAAAAAAAACAAAAAAAAAAACAGAAGCTTGAGTGACTAAAAGCAACCCAAATACGCTGATTTAACCATTTAATGGATCAAACATTCAATATTTATTAATTTATTATTATTATTCTAATTTTTCTGTTCATCATAGGAACAGGATTAAACAAAAAAGATTGTTAATCTGTTTGTTATTTCGGTGTAGTGGAAATCCAATTAAAATATTTTTTTCTACTTATAGAAATGCATGTGTAGGACTGGTTTGAATTTCACTTTCAGAAAAAAGTAAAGATCCTTTGACAGTAAGTTTGGCAACTTTTAAAGTAAAATGATTGTTCCTCTTGTAAAAGATAACATCACTTCTGAATGTATTTTATACTTATCAAAAAAAAAACTAATTACACGGCGAGTTAGCAAAGCCTTTGAAGGTTACAGAGACTATTCAATGAGTTTTTCAATCTCAAAAAAGATGACTTCAGTGCTTTTTACTTATAAATTTGTGGAAAAGTGATAGATTTTTCTCCTGATGATTTTGAAATATCTCTTGTGTTAATACGGAGGTTGAAAAGCCTTTTTTTGCACACGTCATTCAAAAATAGCATATAGTGTGTTTTGAGTAGCTCATTGCTCTTAATTACAATTTTCAATGATACTTTATTTGTTGCTGTAAAACGTAATAGACACTTTGTCTCTGGCACTGATCCAGTCCTAATTATGCATGTGAACCTGAGCACATGGTTTAAAAATGTGAATGATGCATAATCTAAAAAAGTGTATATATTAATCTAAACAGAAATTTCACATTTTATAATCTTAGAATTTTTGTGTGCATTCACTGTTTCCTGTGCCAGAACAAAGCATGTGTGTAATGATTTAATTAGCATACAGAAGAGCTTAATAAATCATCCAGAAATATTCATTTTTCATGCACCTGCGGGAAGCGGAAAGGAGGAGGACTCGCTCTCTATGTGAATACAAGGTGGTGCAACTCTGGACATGTAAACGTTAAAATCTCCACTTGCTGCAGGGACATCGAACTGTTGGCCGTAAGTCTGCGTCCCTATTACTTGCCCAGAGAGTTTGGATACGTCATTGTTGTTATTGTTTACATCCCTCCTCGGGCGGATGTGGAGATAGCGGGTGACATCATCCATTCCGCTGTTGCTAAACTACAAACGCAGCACCCAGAGGCGCTTGAGCTAATCGCTGGAGACTTTAACCATTTGACGCTGGACAGAACATTACCTGCCTTCTCCCAGTATGTGGATTGTAACACCCGGGGAAATAGGACTATTGACCTACTGTATGCAAATGTTAAAGATGCATACTGCGCCACCCTGCTGCTTATGCTTGGGAAAGCAGATCATAACCTGGTTCTGCTTCAGCCTCACTACAAACCATGAGTGAGGGAGCTACCTACAACCACACGCTGATTCAGGAAGTGGTCCCCTAACGCAGAGCAGGCTCTGGGAGACTGCTTTGGAACTACGGACTGGGATATCCTGCAGGGGTCACATAGTGAGAACATTGAGGAGATTGTTGACTACACTACTGATTACATCAACTTCTGTATGGACATTGTAGTTCCAATAAGAACAGTACGCTGCTATGCTAACAACAAGCCATGGATTACAAGTGACATCAAAGGCCTTTTGAACCAGAAGAAAAGGGCTTTTAAAGGCGGTGATCAGCATGAGCTCAAGTGCATGCAGAAGGAACTCCAAGTCCTGCTCCAGCTTTCTCCTGCACTGCTCCTTCGCTGCCCTGAGCTGAAGTTGCAGAATAACAGCATGCAGGAAGTTTGGGATGGGATGAAGAAAATCACTGGCTGCAGCTCGAAGCGGGGTGCCACCATCGAGAGAGACGTGGAGAGAGCAAACCAAATGAACAATTTATTTAACAGGTTTGACTACCCTAACCCACTCTCACCTCGGAGTACTGCACCCTCCACCCATCCTTCTGCTGAAACCAGCATAGGAGAGAGTTTCCCCCCACCCACAATTACAGCAGCCCAGGTAAGCAGAGAGCTGAGGAGACTTCATGCCAGCATTGGGTCCAGATGGAGTATCGACTTCTGAAGGCTTGTGCGTTGGAGCTGGGGAGTCGTCTACAGCGCATCCTCAACCTGAGCCTGGAACAGATGAGAGTCCCGAGGCTTTGGAAAACATCTTGGCATCATCCCAGTCCCAAAGGTGTCACGTCCTAGTGAGCTGAATGACTTCTGGCCTGTTGCTCTGATGTCACATGTGATGAAGACCATGGAGCGGCTGCTGCTTCACCACCTGAGGCCACAGGTCTGCCACTTCTTTGACCCTCTGCAGTTCGCATACAAGGAGAATGTAGGAGCAGAGGATGCCATCATCTATATGCTACATCAGTCTCTCTCCCACTTGGACAGAGGCAGTGGTGCTTTAAGAATTATGTTTCCGGACTTCTCTAGTGCCTTCAACACCATCCAATCTCTGCTCCTTAGGGACAAGCTGACAAAGATGGGAGTAGATTCACACCTGGTGGCATGGAGCGTGGACTATCTTACAGACAGAACTCAGTATGTGTGTCTCGGGAACTGCAGGTCTGACATTGTGGTCAGCAACACAGGAGCACCGCAAGGGACTGTACTTTCTCCGGTCCTGTTAAGCCTATATACATCGGACTTCCAATACAACTCGCAGTCCTGCCACGTGCAAAAGTTCGCTGATGACACTTTTATCGTGGGCTGCATCAGGAGTGGGCAGGAGGAGGAGTAGTATAGGAACCTAATCAAGGACTTTGTTAATTGGTGCGACTGAAACCACCTAAGCAAAACCAAGGAGCTAGTGGTGGATCTTAGGAGGACCAGGCCCCTCATGGACCGTGATCATCAAAGATGACTGTGTGCAGAGGGTGTAGACCTACAAATACCTGGGAGTGCAGTTGGATGATAAATTGGACTGCCAATACTGATGCTCTGTGCAAGAGAGGACAGAGCCGACTATACTTCCTTAGAAGGCTGGCGTCTTTCAGCATTTGCAGTAAGATACTGCAGATGTTCTATCAGACGGTTGTGGCGAGCTCCCTATTCTATGCGATGGTGTGCTGGGGAGGCAGAATAAAGAAAAGGGATGCTTCACACCTGGATAAACTGGTGAGGAAGGCTAGCTCTATTGTAGGAATGGAGCTGGACAGTTTGATATCCGTGGCAGAGAGACGGGCGCTTTTCCCTTTAGCCATTTGTGCTTTTTGTTTATGAAGAGGTGTGGTAGTCGTGGCAGTCAGCAGCTCCTGGGAACAATTATAGATGCGGACCATTTCTCACCTGTGCACTCAGGTGAGAAACACCCACATCACATCAGGAACTGCTTCGGACATACACCACCATGCCCCCTTGCTAAGCCGCGAGTGCAGTGATTATTTATTAAAACTGGCCTTTTTGGCAGGAGATGTGGACCCTCTATAGCACAGGAGGAAGCTGGGTTAAGAGGAGGTTACAGTTTTAAGAGTCCCTCTGCGTGATGCACTGAGAACAATGGACAGTACAGGGAGAGACTGAACATGTGCAGAATTCATTGGTGCGTACGAACCAGAAGGGAAACTGGTTTGTTCGTCAACCGAGTGTGTGGTCGTGATGCAAAAGTTTGGCAAACTTTTTGGTTGTACGTGTTCAGAGATGTTCGTGAACCTAGGTTCCACTGTACAAAGTTATTGTCTGTTATACCTGCATTTTTATCACTCTTTAATATTGTTTTTTATCAGTATGCTGCTGCTGGAGTATGTGAATTTCCCCTTTGGGATTAATATAGTATCTATCTTTCTATCTTCCTTCCTTCCTTTCTTAATGACTGACAGTCCATTCAGCTTTGGTTACTGCCAGGATAATCTCAACTGGGCAAATACTTGGAAAGTGGAGTTAAATGCAAACAAATGTAACATGTTTCATGGAGGAAAGAAGAGCATTAATTATAAATACAAGATAGGCAAGGCTGACCTGTGACAAGTAAAAACCTAACGGCATTCTTATTAACAAAATGCTGAAAATGGTAAATATATAAAGTGCTCAAAAAATGGGGAAGTCATGCTGGATATCTATACAGATATGGACTCGGTAATGTGTTAGGAACGAAAGAATCAATCTACAGAGGGCTGAATTCAAAGACACCCCGAAAATCAAAGTGAAAAAATGATGTGGCAGGCTAGTCCATTTTGCCAAAATTTCATTGCAGCAACTCCAAATCGTATTCAGTGGTTTGCATGGCCCCACATGCTTATATGCATGCCCGACAACGTCAGGGCATGCTCCTAATGAGACGATGGATGGTGTCCTGGGAGATCTCCTCCCAGATCTGGACCAGGGCATCACTGAGCTCTTGTACTGTCTGAGGTGCAACCTGGCGATGTCATATAGACCGAAACATAATGTCCCAGAGGTGTACTACTGTGGGGGTCAGGCAATGGTATCAGTTTCTTCTTCCTCCACAAACTGCCTGCATACTCTTGCCACATGAGGCTGGCCATTGTTGTGCACAAGTAGAAAACCAGGACCCACTACACCAGCATAGGGTCTGACAATTAGTCCAAGGATTTCATCCCGATACCTAATGGCAGTCAAGGTAAAGTTGTCTAGCCTATAGAGCCCTGTGCATCCCTCCATGGATATGCCTCCCCAGACCATCACTGACCCCACCACCAGAACCATGTTACAGTCGGCATAATATTCTCTATGGCTTCTTTAGACACTTTCACATCTGTCACATTTGCTCAGGGTGAACCTGCTCTCATCTGTGAAAAGCACAGGGTGGCAGTGGTGGTCCTGCCAATTCTGGCATTCTATGGCAAATGCCATTTGAGCTCCACCACAGTGCCAGGTTTATAACATGTTTCTGATTTTTTTGGTCAGAGACATTCACACCAGTGGCCTGCTGGTCAATTTGTAGGGCTCTGGCAGTACTCATCCTGTTCCTCCCTGCCCAAAGAAATAGATACTGGTCCTGCTAATGGGTTAAGGACCTTCTATGGCCCTGTCCAGCTCTCCTAGAGTAACTGCCTGTCTCCTGGAATCTCCTCCATGCCCTTGAGACTGTGCTGGGAGACACAGCAAACCCTCTGGTAATACCACATAATGATGTGCCATCTTGGAGATGTTGGACTACCTATGTAACCTCTGTTGGGTCCAGGTATCTCCTTGTGCCACCAATAGTGACACTGACCATAGCCAAATACAAAACTATTGAGAAAACAGTCCGAAAAGATGGGGAGGGAAAAAGCCAGTGGCCTCCACCTGTTAAACTGTTCCTGTTTTTTTTTTTTGGGGGGGGCATCTCATTGTTGCCCCTCTAGTGCGCCTGCTGTTAATTTCATTAACACCAAAGCAGCTGAAACTGATTAACAACCCCCTCTGCTACTTAACTGACCAGATCAATATCCCAGAAGTTTCATTGACTTGATGCTCTACTCTGATTAAAAAGTGTTCCTTTAATTTTTTGAGCAGTATATATAGATGAATGGAATGTTACAGTCATCTATATATATATATAATTCACTAAGGCAAGACAACCATGGTAAAGCACGCCGGAAGTTGCATGGATTCACTGAGCCGCTGACAAGTAAGATACCTATGATGCACGCAGGAAGGAGCCACGCCCACCAACTCCTGGCACCTCCGAGCCACGTTGACTGTTCATAGAGGCATGTTTCGCGGAGGTGAATCGCCATATGCAGCGTGTAAAACGTTTTGCGAGGGGTATCTCATGGGATCCTTAAAACAGTCCTTTACAACTGAGGTTAAAACACAATGAAGTAAGCAGTCTTTAAAAACCGGGTTTTCGGTTACAGTGCACGACCGTGTGCACCTTAGCAAACTGTTTTACACGCTACATACAGCAATTCACATCCGCGACAAACATGTGTCTTCTTGGATGCTCCTGCAGGAACACGGAAAGTCTACGTGAGTCACAGGTGCATCTGGACTGTGCAAAGATGACAACGACTCAAGTGACGAGTTGGAGGTGGGCACATGAGCGATGGCGGTCCGCCAGTTTTTAGTCACGGACGATTGTGTGTTGGTTCGTTTCGTGCATTGTTATAATGTTGCTTTTCTTGCTGATTTATTACATTACCGATTTTTCAAATGTTAATTTTCTCCCTGTGCTTAAAAATCATTAAAAAAACGGCCTGATTATGCGGCGTATGGTACGCCGCGGGTTGGCTAGTGTTGTATAATATGCTAGTCAGGCCTGTCTGGATCCCTGAGTGCAGTACTTTTCACCATGCTGAGTATGACACATCATCACTAGCAGATGTATGGGGAAAATAAACCAAGTGCATCCTGGTACTAAAAGGCAAAGTCGAATTCAGCCTTTTAGTCTAGTCTTGAGGACCTACTCCAAGTCTTCAAAATTCTTATAGCTATTTGTTAATTTGATACATCTGCTGCATCTATGCACTCTCCTATGACAAAATACTGAAGTGGAAGAGGTCTACTGGTTTGTAGGAAATTCCTTTTTCGCATTTAGTTCTCGGGTGAATGGAGATAGAATAATCCATATAGAAGTAAGTTTCTGACCATAGTATTTTCGCAACAAGCTCCCATGAGGCTGCATTGTTGTAACAACATTTTATAGTTAATATTTTTTACACCCTCCTATTATGTAGTCTTTGTGTCACCAATTTACAGTTTTGTTATGGAGAATTTATAATTACATTTGGGTCCTTACCTTGATATTTGATTAATGTTATTCAATTCATTTTTATGTCTTTTCGATGGTATATTTGGTTTTATACAGGAATTGCCATTTATTGTCATGTTGACCTGTAAATAACGAAGAGTAGCATGGATTATGATGTCATACACACTACGAGAAAATAGGTTAGCTGTGACATCCTGACACTATAAAAAGATAGCAGATACATTCCTAAAAGAAAACTTTGTGTAAACGATGACATTTCTTTTGATTCTGATTTTTTGGCTCACATAGAGGGCTTGATGATAGTTATTTTGACTTCCCAGTTTTAGTCTTTGCTTTGCTATTTTGTTTACCTCTCTTATTCTGATCACTACCTGTTATGTCGCTAGTTTTCCACCCTCTAGCAATACATACACCAGATGTAATGAAGTATTTGCTCTTCTAGCTGCCTTCTGTTCTTTACCATCTTTCTGTCTCACTCTCTTGTCCCGTAAATTAATGTTCCTACCTTCTATTGATGCTGTCAATGATTCAGAAGGTCTGAATTACCTTTTGTAGGTCGAGACACAAATGGGCACTGCCTGTCTTAATGTTGCATATTCTCCTGGGTTTTGGACCTTTATGGGACAGACACAACAGTCAGGCTTACAATCTCTGCCCTGAAAAATATTCCCCCAAAACAAAAACCCCAATTACCATTTTTATAACAATTGTCAGTGAAAGTGATTGGAAGAACCATTCTTCACATACTATGCCATAACATGCTATGCTTGAGAGAATCTAGAGCTGCGTACAATATCACAGTTCTAACACAGCAAATGGATAATATAGTGGAACAGCTTAGCTATCAGCAAACAAAATGGCATTGATTGGTTTTCTCTTGTTTGTGAAGCGGCTGTCTGCTGTGCTGCCTTCTGCAAAAAGTAAGATGGTTTTGTTTGATTTATAAATATGCACAGTAACATTTGAGCTTGAAATGAAACAACTGTTTAATCATGAGTATGTAGATTAATATTAAACTCCTCCTCTATTTTCAAATAATACAGAGAAATGTTTATAAAGAAGAATAATTAAGCTTAAAATGGCAATAGTTCATATTATTTATGTATTATGCTTCTTTAATTTTAAGAGTTGTGCCTCCTTCACACTGCTTAACTTGTACAGTATGTACTGTTAGGAATAAATGAGAGGCACATCTACTAGTTAAACCTTGTATTTCACTTGCATTGTTTTCCACTTTTAAGTTGATGACCTGCAAAATTGTTCTTGGAGGCAGTAATTAGTAGATTACTCGCTCCAGAATTTTTTCACAACAGTATGGAAAAGATGCACCAGATTATGTTGCAGTAATCTTAAATTCACCCACCAACTGCTCCCAACTTAATCCTGTAACATTAGCTTCTTCATCTTGGACATTTGCACAAACATTCTACTCTACTGATATTCATTAATCTTCATGCTATACAAGATTAAAAACTGAAAATAAGTGAGTTGGGATGTTGTCTTCCAGTTTTCACTCAAGCTGCAGCTGTACAAAAAAATCACTGAGCTGTACAAACATGTTGGTGAACCTAATCTCACCCCTCGATACCCTGACTTACTCAGTTTTTCCTGATGCATTTATCTTGTCAATCACTTGAAGAATTTAACTGTAATAACATTAAATTGATAAGTTGGATCTATTCAACAAACTACACACATCGGCCTGCTCGGCAGCACATACTAATTTAGAAAAACTGTCTGCAATGTGAAGGTGAAAACATTCCTGCAGTACATCACATGGCTGAACCACTTGTTCCAGCACTTTCCCCAATGAAAGCTGCTTAATATCTGACTGAAAAGTAGTTTGTCATGTTCTGCTCAAATTTAGTATCAAATTTTGGTGATGAGATGTAATCTAACCTCCCCATGGGCTCACCACCTATGGGAGGGGCCAAGGAGGTTGGGTGCAGTGTGAGTTGGGTGGTGACCGAAGGCGGGGACCTTGGCGGTCTGATCCTCGGCTACAGAAACTGGCTCTTGGGATGTGGAATGTCACCTCTCTGAAGGGGAAGGAGCCTGAGCTAGTGCGCGAGGTCGAGAGGTTCCGGCTAGATATAGTCGGACTCACCTTGACGCACAGCTTGGACTCTGGAACCAATCTTCTTGAGAGGGGCTGGACTCTCTACCACTCTGGAGTTGCCCCGGTGAGAGGCCGAGCAGGTGTGGGCATACTTATTGCCCCCACTGAGCCTGTGCATTGGGGTTTACCCCGGTGGACGAGAGGGTGGCCTCCCTCCGCCTTCGGGTGGTGGGGAAGGGTCCTGACTGTTGTTTGTGCGTATGCCAACAGCAGTTTGGGAGTATCCACCCTTTTTGGAGTCTCTGGAGGGGTTGCTAGAGGGCATACCTTCTGGGGATTCCCTCGCTTTGCTGGGAGACTTCAATGCTCACGGGCAATGACAGTGAGACCTGTAATGGCGTGATTGGGAGGAATGGCCCCCCCGATCTGAACCCGAGCGGTGTTTTGTTATTGGACTTCTGTGCTCGTCACGGATTGTCCATAACGAACACCATGTTCAAGCATAAGGGTGTTCATATGTGCACTTGGCACCAGGACACCCTAGGCCTCAGGTCGATGATCGACTTTGTGGTCGTGTCGCCGGACTTGCGCCATATGTCTTGGACACTCGGGTGAAGAGAGGGGCGGAGCTGTCAACTGATCACCACCTGGTGGTGAGTTGGCTTCGATGGTGGGGGAAGATGCCGGTCAGACCTGGTAGGCCCAAACGTGTTGTGAGGGTCTGCTGGGAACGGCTGGCAGAGTCCCCTGTCAGAAGTAGCTTCAACTCCCACCTCCGCAGAACTTCAACCACGCCCCGAGGGAGGTGGGGACATTGAGTCCAATGGGCCATGTTCCGCGGCTCTATTGTTGAGGCGGCTGACCGGAGCTGTGGCCGCAAGGTGGTCGGTGCCTGTCGTGGCGGCAATCCCCAACCCGCTGGTGGACACCGCGTGAGGGATGCCGCCAAGCTGAAGAAGGAGTCCTATAGGACTTTTTGTCCTGTGGGTCTCTGGAGGCAGCTGATAGGTACCGCAGGCCAAGCGAACGCTGCTTCGTTGTTGCTGAGGCAAAACTCGGGCATGGGAGGAGTTTGGAGAGGCCATGGAGAACGACTTTCGGACGGCTTCGAGGAGATTCTGGTCCACCGTCCGCCTCAGGAGGGGAAGCAGTGCAGTGTCAACACCGTATATGGTGGGGATGGTGCGCTGCTGACCTCACTCGACGCTAGGGTCGGTGGGAGGAGTACTTCAAGACCTCCTCAATCCCACTAACATGCCTTCCACGAGGAAGCAGAGCCTGGGGACTCTGAGGTGGGCTCTCCCATCTCTGGGACTGAAGTCACCGAGGTGGTCAAAAACTCCTTGGTGGCAGGGCCCCGGGTGGATGAGATACCGAGTTCCTTAAGGCTCTGGATGTTGTAGGACTGTCTTGGTTGACACGCCTCTGCAACATCGCATGGACATCGGGACAGTGCCTCTGGATTGGCAGACGGGGTGGTGGTCCCCTCTTTAAAAGGGGACCGGAGGGTGTGTTCCAACTATAGAGGGATCACACTCCTCAGCCTCCCTGGAAAAGTCTATTCGGGGTTCTGGAGAGGAGGGTCCGCCGGATAGTCAACCTCGGATTCAGGAGGAACAGTGTGGTTTTCGCCCTGGTCGCGAACAGTGGACCAGCTCTTCACCCTTAGCAGAGTCCTGAGGGTGCATGGGAGTTTGCCCGACCGGTCTACATGTGTTTTGTGGACTTGGAAAAGGCATTGACCGTGTCCCTCGGGAATCCTGTGGGGGTGCTCGGGAGTATGGGGTACCGGACCCCTGATAAGAGCTGTTCGGTCTCTGTACAACCGTGTCAGAGCTTGGTCCGCATTGCCGCAGTAAGTCGAGCCCGCTTCCAGTGAGAGTTGGACTCCGCCAGGGCTGCCCTTTGTCACCATTCTGTTCATAACTTTATGGACAGAATTTCTAGGCGCAGCCAGGGTGTTGAAGGGGTCGGTTTGGTGGACTCAGGATTGGGTCACTGCTTTTGCAGATGATGTTGTCCTGTTTGCTTCATCAGGCCGTGATCTTCAGCTCTCTCTGGATCGGTTCGCAGCTGAGTGTGAAGCGGCTGGGGTGAGAATCAGCACCTCCAAATCCGGGAGCCTGGTCCTCAGCCGAAAAGGGTGGAGTGCCCTCTCAGGGTTGGGGAGAGATCCTGCCCCAAGTGGAGGAGTTCAAGTATCTCGGGGTCTTGTTCACGAGTGAGGGAAGAATGGAGCGTGAGATCGACAGGCGGATCGGTGCGGCATCCGCAGTGATGTGGGCTCTGCATCGGTCTGTCGTGGTGAAAAAGGAGCTGAGCCGTAAGGCAAAGCTCTCAATTTACCAGTCGATCTACGCTCCTACCCTCACCTATGGTCATGAGCTATGGGTAGTGACCGAAAGAACGAGATCGCGAATACAAGCGGCTGAAATGAGTTTCCTCCGCAGGGTGTCTGGGCTTTCCCTTAAAGATAGGGTGAGAAGCTCAGTCATCCGGGAGGGGCTCAGAGTAGAGCCGCTGCTCCTCCGCATCAAGAGGAGTCAGATGAGGTGGCTCGGGACGCCTCCCTGGTGAGGTGTTCCGGGCACGTCCAACCGGGAGGAGGCCCCGGGGAAGACCCAGGACACGCTGGAGGGACTATGTCTCCCGGCTGGCCTGGGAACGCCTTTGGGATTCTCCCGAAGAGCTGGAAGAAGTGGCGGGAGAGGGAAGTCTGGGCCTCTCTGCTTAAGCTGCTACCCCCGCGACCCGACCTCGGATAAGCGGAAGAGGATGGATGGATGGATGGATGGATGGATGGAGATGTAATCTATACATAATTTTAAACATTTTGTAACGATACATCATTTGATCCATGTACCAACAAGCAAGAGCCTTTCCATATACAGAGAGTTGCTCTCATTGTTCAGTTTAATACCCCCCTCTTTTTATCTGTAATACCACTCTTAGGCCATTACATTACATTTTTTTCTATTCCTGCAGCCATTAACATGTTTCTTTAAGCTCAATCACATGTGTGATTTTAGAAATGAGCATAAATATAGGGAGGATGGTCAAAGCAAACTACAGTGTTGTTGTCACAAATGTGTTGATTATTTGACTGGATGCACAAACTGTTGAGATTCCACTCTCAATTAACAACATTATTGTGTAGTTTTTAGAAAAATGGCTATTTATCTTAGTGTAATAAAAGTTATATAGATTAGTAATATTTTCAAGTGTGCAATTTATCTCCAAATCCATCAAATGACTATATGAAAAGCTAGCTGTGCAAGACAGATTAAACTCTAACTAGACCTCATCAGTAACGTTTGCAGTGCACTAAGCAATGCATATATCTCTGTTACATGCCATTTGGTATGGGTTAATAAAAGCAGTATTGATGTTTGCGATGTATCATAGTTTAGAATGACGGAGATCTAGCAGCCAGACAGATACACCGACACACTTTCATTAAGGCGCGTGAAAGCTTCTATAGATTTTACTAGTTAAAAAAAAAGGCAACATAGCTATAGTCTAATCTATACTCATAAGATAAATCTGGCAATTCTGACATTTGTCTCAAAGGGCAGGAAGATATATATGCACACACAAACAGTATATAGTGTTTGGTTGGGGTGTGTCTGTTTTCACCCAGCGATGGACTGGTGCCCTGTCCAGGGTTTGTTCCTGCTTTATGCCCTATGCAAGCTGGGATGGGCTACAGCACCCTGCACCAACATCTCCAGTGACCCTGTTCAGGACTGAGTGGATTAGAAAATGATGTGCCTTATATGTGAATATATGCAGTCTGTGCATAATATATATTCTCAAACATATAATTAGATACATTTTGTTCACAAACTCTGTGGCTTCCTCTTAGGTTCTGCAGAAGGCTTTGTTTTGAACTACTTGTCTGTGGTATCAAATGTAAAGAAAGACCAGTCTACTAAACATCAGTGCTCAGTTTGTGTACCATTAAAAAGAAAAGCATAGATTTATATGGTCATCTGTTCCATTCATTTGCTGAGCTTTCTTTATTGAGATTCAAGGTTTTAAGGAACCATAGCCTGTTCTAACACTAATAGATTCAGGGCAGGACACTAACCTAGAGAGAGTGAGTGACAGTCTGTCACAGGTCATCCATGCACCCAGCTCAATTCAATCATATCGGGCCTTTCCAATGCATAGGGTATTATGGGGCTAGGATTTACACTTAGACCTCTGGAACATTTTTTTTTTTTTTAAACCCTAACCTTGTTTCATTAGCAAATGTAATATAGGTGATAGGAGTCTCTCTTTTTGAATTTAAATGTAAGGTGAAAGGACTCTCAAGAAGCCTGTTCTGGTGTTTCTTGATTTTAGTCATTTATAAATCTATAATATGCAAATGTGAAAATACTGCTGGAGTTGACTGTTCCCACCCACAATTCTGAAAACTAGAGTAAGTAGGTCTTAGAATGTTATGTTATTTTATTTACCTTCTTCACACGGCTTGAGGTGCAGAACAAAGAGCCTGCGAGCCTCTGTCTCTCCTCAACTGATGTGAGGAGGACATTATCAAGAGTCAGTCCATGCAAGGCTGCAGGACCTGACAACATACCTGGCAGTGTACTCAAAGAATGCACCAGTCAACTGGCTAGTGTCCTCACAGACATCTTCAACACATCTCTGAGCCAGTCATCAGTCCCAGCATGCTTCAAGTCGACCACCATCATACCAGTGCCGAAGAAGTCGTCAGTTACATGCTTGAATGACTACCGACCAGTTGCACTCACACAAATCATCATGAAGTGCTTCGAATGGTTAGTCATGCCACACATTGACGAATCTCCCTGCCTCCCTTGACCCTCTTCAGTTTGCATACCGCTCAAACAGGTCAGCTGAGGATGCCATATGCTCTGCCCTTCACCTCTCCCTGACACGTCTGGATAAAAAAAGACGTAAAACTAAGCAGGTTAGGCCAGAACACCTTCCTCTGCAATTGGATGTTGGACTTCCTGACAGAGAGGCCCCATTCAGTTCAGATGGGCTGCAACACTTCCAGCATCATCACACTGAGCACTGGAGCACTGCAGAGCTGCGTGCTTAGTCCACTGCTTTTCACCCTGCGGAGTCACGACTGAACAGCCTCAAGTTTGCGGATGATACGGCAGTGCTGCGACTAATAAGCAGGGATGATGAAACAGCATACAGAGATGAGGTGGAACGGCTGTCTGCATGGTGTGAGAACAACAATCTCTCTCTCAATGTCGACAAGAACAAAGAAATAATTGTGGACTTCAGAAAATCACATCCTGCCCACATCCCACTCAGCATCAACGGTTTAGATGTGGAGACTGTTAGGAGTACCAAGTTCCTCGGTGTGCACATAACTGAGGAACTTGCGTGGACACATAACACCTCATCAATAATCAAGAAAGCCCAGCAGAGACTACATTTCCTAAGGAAACTGTAGCAAGCAAGTCTTTCCCCTTCCATCCTCAGCGTGTTCTACAGAGGCACCATTGAGAGTGTTCTGACCAGCTGCATCACTGTCTGGTATGGCAACTGCAACATATCCAACCGCAAGTGCCTGCAAAGGATAGTGAAGACAGCAGAGAACATTATTGGGGTGCCTCTCCCTTCACTACAGGACATATTTTATAAACACAGTGTTTGCAAGGCCTGCAGCATTGTGCAGGACCGCTTACACCCATCACATGGACTTTTCACACTTATGCAACCCAAGAGATGACGCTGCCCAGCTCTGCCAGGCTGCAGGATAGTTTTTACCCCCAAGCTGTCAGACTCCTTAACACTATGCTGCCACCTGGGATCTTCCACAACCATCAACCACCTCTAAAAACACTTACCTGCAAAGACGAGTGTGAATGTAAAAAAGAACTGAAAATCTCATACTGACCTTTAAGTATTTTGACACTCTTGATATCCTTCTGCTGTGAAACACTCAGACCTGTCATTGTTTACACATGTCTTAAACAACTATTATCATACAGTGATAATTTCTGTATCATCTATATCTATTGTTTATTATTTACTTAATATATTACATCTATTGACTATATTTATGTATCTAGATTGCAAATACCGTACATTGCCTTAATGCTCATATTACTAACTACACGTCAATATTGCTGCTGCTACTTTGTCTTATTTTTGCACAATGTCTTGTCTTATTTGTGTTTTAATTTTAAATTTTAATTCTATTTTTAATTTATTATTTGCACTTCATGTTGTTAGACTGTGGACCCTGAGCTTTGCAATTTCGTCTATCTGTATACTTGTATATGGTTGAGATGGCAATAAAGTTCACTTTGACTTGGAAATACTTACCTTAATAGCATTTGTCACTACTAACAGAAACCTAAGACAATATGTACATCAAGCTGAATATTACTGGTCATTGTACTTCAGTATAGTAAATTCAGGCTTTGATTGGCATTCTACTCAATGCGTGTGCTTGAGGATGCTGCTGATGCATAAGTAGTGTACTAAATTTACTTATGCACAGACTTGAAGTAAATCTGGAGGATTTCACCAGGTGGCAGTGTGAGAAATCATCATGGTGTGATAATATCCGGTTTCACTGTATTTTGAGTTGATGGAAGAAAGATATTTAAGATAAAAATTCTTTGCATTCTGACGCTGCTGCGAAGATGCAAAAAAAAAAAAAAAAGAAAGATGTATTGTGTCATTACAAAGGGGAATATACAACACGTTTATTGCCTATTGGAGAAAATGATGAAGAAAAGCACCAGGAATATTTTTGCATGTCAGCATTTACGATTGATAATTTGCTTCACTGCATTGAACCATTCATCAAACATTGAAGCACACAGATTGATCGTCTTGGAGCTGCATTGCAGCTTGCTATCACATGTTGATAGTAAACAACAATACTAACATCAAAACTTGAACACACATGCTACCCATATTTTTGCTGGTACCGCAACTCAGGCACACATCATGTTAATTTCTGATGATGTGCTCAGAAGACATGCCAAAAGAACGCTGGGAACTCGTGGCAGCCATGATGCGTGTGCGGAAGTGTTCTGATCATGGAGTGTAAACTGGCCTTTACAGCCAAATGTGGAGGTGACGTTTGCATTTCCAAGAGCAACAGGGGATAAAAAAGAAAATTGTGTTTTTATATCCCATACTTGTCTGACCAGGAGAAAGAAGTAGCAGGTTATACTTATCCCCACTGACACTGTTGAAAACTGGAACACAATAAGCAACATGCAACTTTTAAATGGATATCTTTGCCATTTATGAAATCAATGGCTGTGCATTGCAGTAACATTTTTACATTTTTCAGTCTGAGATTAATTATGTTGGCTGCATTAAGCAGATTTACTTGTTTAAATCTTGCAATAGTTAAGTCCTGCACTATCACAAAATTAAGTTATGCTTGCCAATAAAGTGATTATTCCACCATCCTGGCCACATAGAAATTAGATGAATATGTTTATCTGCTCCTTCATGCATTCTCATTCCTCTGCAGTCCATAACAAATTTGAGCTGGAGTGTAATAGCCTCAGCACCTCAATGTACTCGGATTTTAAAACCAAGAAGAGCGTGAGTGATGTTTTTTCCTCTGTCTCAAGCATGAGATCAAATTAGAAATCCATTATCTTTGTCAGTGAATATTAGTATTTATTATGATGAAGAATATTGTGTGTATTGATGCATCATATATTTGTTTTAGTATTATATTTTATATATTTCAATGCTGTGATGGACTCTGGACCCTTTCTAGACTTGGTTCCTCCTTTCTTGCTAATACCCTGTGAACTTGAAGTAGAATTAGTTATAAAAAAATGAAAAGATATACTTATTGCAGCAGTTTTATATTTTGCTTATATTTTTTACTTTGTTTACTACGTGCTAGTGCTGCATTTTTATTGGCAACAGGCACATACGTGTATATAATGGCAAGCCCAAAGTAATTATTAAGAAAAAAAAGGCACTGTTTTGTGGATATCAAATGCCTTGCCCCCATTAGTGACATTTAAGCTTTTGTCAATGTCAGCCTTTAATCAATACACTTCACGGAAGACCTTCTTACATCTTTGATAATATCAGATTTTATTCAGGGCTAATATTCAGTTTGTGTCACATGATGGCAAATTGTGCATGTTTGTGATTTAGAATGCGATTGGTGAAATCTGAACACAGTTACAAACCCTGTTATAACGAGGGTGCACACTTCTGCAGCCAAGGTGTTGAAAAGCTTTCATTTTGGTTTTTACTTTCAAGATCTTAAGTGAAGAAGGTATGACATGTTTTTTGGTTTTTTTTTTCCTTCATTTCAGCCTTCACAGAAACAAAAGTTGAAATCTCCTTATGAGTACATAAACATTTGGTATCCACCGTAGGCAAACTGTGTAAATATGGTGTATGAAAGAGTTAGACAAACTTGCAGTAATTCCAAAAGCACAGATTTAGTTTAATCGTGTTATTTTTAACTTTTTTCAGAACAGATACTTTTTCAGATTAGACTCTGACATAGACTTTTTACCCAAATAAATTATTGATGCTATTTTGTTTTTTAAAACTTTACACCACCTTTCCCCTATGTTGGGTGTCAAGTTTAAATTAAATTTCAATTTCTCCATGCATGCTTGTGACAACCTGACTTATTCTATAACCTGTGGAGCCAATTTCTTACTGGTACATTGCGGAAAATTTCATTATATGGGCAGAAGTATTGGGACACCTGACCATTACACCAACAGGAATTTTAATGACGATGCATTGAAATACATAGACTTTAATATGGAGTCGGTGGCCCCTATGCAGCTATAACAGCTTCCAATCTTTTTGGAAGGTTTTGCACAAGATTTTAGAGTGTTTGGGAATTTGCGCTCATTCATTCTGTAGAACATTTATGAGGTCAGGCACTGATACTGGATGAGAAAGCCTGACTCATAGTATCCATTCCAGTTCATCCCAAAGGTGTTCGATGAGGTTGAGGTCAGGGCTCTGTGCAGGCCAGTCACATTCTTCCACTCCAAACTCGTCCAACCATGCCTTTATTGACTGTGCTTTGTGCACTGGGGCACATTCATACTGGAATAGAAAAGGGTCTTCACCAAACTGTTTCCACAAAGTTGTAAGCATAGCGTTGTCTAAAATGTCTTGGCATGCTGAAGCATTTAGATTGCCCTTCACTGGAAGTAAGCAACCTAGCCCAAACCCTGAAAAACAACCCCACACCATTCTCCCTCTTCCACCATATTTCACAGTTGGCACAGTGTAATCAACCAGATAACGTTCTGCCAGCATCCGCCAAACCCAGAGTTGGCCATTTGACTGCCAAACACAGAAGCGTCATTCATCACTCCATAGAACACGTTTCCACCACTCCATCCGATGCTTGGCATTGGCCTTGGTGAAGTGAGGCTTGCATGCAGCTGCTCGACCATGGAAGCCCATTCCATGAAGCTCCCGCTACAAAGTTTTTGTGCTTACATTAATGCCAGTGGAAGTTCTGAACTCTTCAGCTATGTAATCAGTACTGTGTTGGTGACCTTTACACACCATGCACCTTAGCAGTCGTTGACCCCGCTCTGTGACTTTATATGGTCTTCTGCTTCGTGGCTGAGTTGCTGTTGTTCCTAAACGCTTCCACTTTCCAATAATACCACTTTCAGTTAGCTGTGGCTGTGGAATATCCAGTAGGGATGGAATTTCATGAACCATCTTATTGCAAAGGTGGCATCCTATCACATTACCATGCTTGAAGTCACTGAGCTCTTCAGAATGACCCATCTTGTTTCACAAATGTTTCTAAATGGAGACTGCATGGCTAGGTGCTAGATTTTTATACACCTGTGGCAATGGGTCTGATTGAAAGACTTGAATTTTACAATTAAGAGGCGTGTTCCAATACTTGTGTCCATATAGCGTATGTACCTGAGTTTTGAACTGTTCTGTCAAAGTATGGCGTGATACTTGCTTTATCAGCCAGTTAGAGTTTCTTTAATGGTGCTGGTAACATCAGTATTTGTGCATGAATGTGACATATGCTATTTTGCAAAATAATTTAATTACTCAAACCTTTTTTGTCTTGCTAAGACTCTACGTGGATCATGCCATGTATATGTTCTATGTTTCAATTAAAACCAGAATCCTGCTTGTCCTTTTACAGTATGCAAACATACCCACACGAGGCTACCTTATTATAATGCAGTATATATTTCTGTATAATGGGTACATGAAGTGCTTACATACATTTTATGTACTAATTTAAGTGTTTAACATCACATTCACCTTGTAATTTAGAAGCTGTGAACTTTCTTCTGTATGTTATGGTATGACACATTTCATCAGAGGTGTATGTGTGTTTTGCTTTGTCAAAGTTAGAATTTTTATCTTTTGTGTAAACAAGTGCTGTCATTGAGTTTACAACTCAAGAGACTATGACAATAGTTTGTAATTTGATTAAACCAGGCAGCTTTTAAGAAAGTGACTCAGTCAAATCTGATACTTAAGCATGCATGTGGGAGAGAGAGAAAAAGAAAAAAACGCAATTGAATCGAGGAGTTTAAATAGCTGAAAACAGTGTGTGCTTGTGAGAATGCAGAAATCAGAGTCTGTGCCTCAGGGTTTTTAATTCAGGATTGTCACTATAAAAGAGAGTGGATGATTATGTTAGCAAACAGCTTTTTAAATGTGCAATGAAATAAAATGTACATCAGTAAATATGCAAGAAGAAAACAATTGCACAGGTATCTTAAGCATTATATAAGATAATGTACAAATTTCATTGAGGTATATATAGAGTTTAAACTATAGAAGCTTAGATTGAGCATAGTGAAAAGTTTACCAGCAATGTTTAAACAAAATTAATTTGCTTGGACACTGGAGTAAATGAGATGAACAAGCTTTAACTGACCTATTTATTTATTTGTTTGTTTATTTTTTACTTCCTTTTGTCTTAATTTCTGTTGTTCTCTTGCTTTCCCCACAGTTAAATATATCAAAGAAGTGACTCCTTTGTTTAAAAAGCCAACCTTGGTGGCAGACCTCCCGTGGGATAATGTGCGGCCTCAGTCACCCAGCCTCAGTGGCAGTGAGGATTCAGGTTCTCCAAAGCATTTGGCCAGCAACAAGGATAAGAAGGTCATCCCACTGAAAATGTGTTTCATTAGCCGCAACCTGACCATGGCAGATCTAGAGAACAGGTAAAATGCTATGTGGACTTCTGGGAATGAATGATTTCTTTAGCTTATCTAATTTATTGTAAGAGCATTTCCTTTGGTATACTCTCTTCCAATATCTTTGCATTTGAGTTTTGTAATGCGAGTAATTAACTGTTTAAAGTATGTAAGACCAGCTGAATTAGGCCATAATTGTATTTTGTTTCATTACAAACGGATATTCATAATCAATGGGTTGTAGTTGCCGTAACTTTGCAGGTAGTTCATAACATTAAGAGGCTCAATCATTGACACATTTTGTAGACAGGCACACAGGAAGATAAGCATAGCCTATGATAATTTATGCTTGCAAATTCTTTACCATTAAGGAATAGATTGTGATCACTTGGGTTTATAAGAAATCACATGGTAGATGTGGATGTAAATTAATCTTTTTTTCTAGCTACTAGTGTTCTCTACTTTTACTGTCATGCTAACTTTTGTCAAAGACAAGGAATCGCTCAGGGTCCTATCTTTGTCCATTTCACATCATCACATGGAAAAGCTGGCAACGAGCCTTTGGCCTAAGAGTCAGTAGGAGACACTAAAGCAGTTGAGCAAAAGGGAATTCCATTTAGCAACATCTTACTGGTTACATTTATGAGCTTGTCCAGGATCACTCAGTAGAGGATGGAAATCCTTTTAGCTCAGCTGAATAAGCTAATGTTTACTGACTTAGAAGTCTCAGGTTTATGGTCAGTCTCTTTGTGTGATATAGGGGAATGAAGGAAGGTGGTGCCCTGAGCAGTTTCTCTCCAGTGAACTTTTTAAACCTTTTATTTAAGCCCATTCAACAAATGCCTGGATGTTCTCCTAAATAAAATAGCCTAAATCCGTATTCCACATGTCCAGACTCCATAACTTGCATATGATGTAATCCTCTGAATTGCATAGAATGGCAACATCTTCCTCAAATGGTTTTCGATGCGTTTCCCTTTTGGCTCTATGATGCTCCTGCACATTATATTTTCAATATTACAGAAGTGATTGAAGTTCATGTAGGAAGTGGTCATCGTGAGTTATGTACTTCTTTTAAACTGGCATCACAAATCACTGAAGCATTATGCTTGCACCGCACAAATGATTCCATACAAGCTAAATATTCGTACCACGCACAATCTCGGAGTCAAAGACCTGTAAAGGTCAAGCCATGAAAAGAAAGTCTTTTATTACCTAAAATGTTTTATTGGTACATTTAAACTTGGTTCTTTTCTTTTCTTTATTATTTTCCTTTGGGTGTTTAAGGATGTTCGTGCACATGTCACAGCATTCGCATAGCCCTGGAAACCATTGTGGCTGGTGACATCAATGACAAGTGACATAAAAAAGTAATGAAAACAGTGAAATAAAAAAGTAATTGTTAAACATATGCAGATAAGAAAAATAATGATAAAAATAAGACTAACTATTGCCAGAACCCAAAACCTTGTTTTCATAGCCAAAGACTCCAATGAATTTGTGTGTTGTAAAACTGTAAATATAAAATTGCCATCACAATATTGTGAATAGAAAAAAAACTGTTGGAGTTTTAAAAAAAAATTCTCCAAGACACAGTACCAACAGAAGAATTTAAAAGATCTTGTGCAGCTATATCTCATCTGCCCTCCAGATGGGAGAGCTGGAATAACCGGGTATCTTCAGTTCCAGAAGTCAAGTGCTCAGTGTAGGACAACATATGGTTTTGTGGTATACTGTAGCCACCATGATTGTCAGTTTTAATTTGCCTACATTGCAGTAAATTTTAAAAATGTAGCTCAATCATCATCCATTTGTGTTACAGTAATATCCATTCTTCATTTTCTTTCACATTGTGCAGTTGAATCCTGCCGAGTGTTTCTATAATAGCAAACTAAGAAGGGCAGGTTAAATTTCCTTCCTTCTTGCAACAGTCTCAACCTACTTTTAGAAAATGCTCAGGTACTCCCATTCCAGATGAGCAGTTATATTTCTCCAGCTAGTTCAGTCTCTGTCATAATTCTCCTCCCAAAGGGTCTTGCTTTCCACACTTTACAAGGGAGGCCCTCTAAGGGCCTCCTCACTGTATGCCTAGATTATTTCATATGCCTCACTATATGCTTAAATTATCTCTGGTGTCTGGGGATGCACCCTTGCTGAGGCACTTCACTTCTTTAGCTTGTTCCAACAATGTCATTTTATTAATTGTTGTTTAATTACACTGTGTACCCTCCAGAATTTTCCATTTCTTGGGGAAAGTAAAATGGACTGCATTTTCTAGCTAGAGGCCAGGATGAGAATAGCAATGAAGATCATGAATTACCCCAATTAGCAGTTACATTACTAATACTAGCATGGTGCTCATGATTTATCTTTTAATATAATGAAATTTTACAGTTTAGGCATTATTAGTGCTTCCTGTCATTAATCATGTGCTACATGCATAAAAGTCTCACTTTGGAACCTTAAGCATCTACTTATGATTGCAACTTTTTATGTCCTGCATATATTCAAAACCATATAAATCAGATTTTTAGCCAGATTATCAGCATCTTGTAAGTGTAAGTGTGATTAAAGGATTTTTAAATGAAACCATTTTAAATTTAACTAGAATGTGTGTACTGTACTGTTTTCTAAGAGAACATGCACTGATCAGTCAAACATTATAACCACTCCTGTGTGAATGATGTCTACTGTCTCATAGACCTTTTATAAGGGCCAAATCTTGATTGCCAGACAACTGGGTCAGAACATTTCTGAAACACCAAGGCTTGTGCCTATGGTCAGTTGTGATGAGTAACCTACCAATACTGGATGTAGGAGGGAAAAACCACAAACTGCTGACAGATTGTCAGGTGGCCAGGAGTCATTGATGCGAGAGGTCAACTAAGGCTACTCCATCTACTACAAACCAACAGAACGGCTACTGTGGCACAAATCAGATAGTTTTAATGATGGTTAGTTGAGTAATATTGTCATGACACACACATATGGTATTGCGTAACTGTAGACAATGGTAGCTTATAAAGAATTACTGAAGAATGCTGATTGTAAATATGGGCAGTTGTGATTAAATGGCCTCAGTAGACTGTGACATGATTTTTGTGTTTAATAGTACATTTATAAAACAAAGTTTCCAGCCCAGATTTTTCAACAAAGGAGAAAACTTTAGCTTGTAAATGAGAAAAATAATTGAAAAATGATCTTGGCTGGGTATTCTTCAGACCATCTGAGCTCTCTTCCACATTAATCACAGACTAGAAATCTTATCTCTGAATCCACTAATTCTTGGTCATACTCTAAACTAATACATGATAATGTGTGTATAAACTTAAATATATGAAATAAAAAAAAAGTTCAGCTTTTTACAAGTAATGCACAACACACTAAAATGAGTGGCACGTTCTTACGAGTCTATTACCATTTTTTTCCTGCAGTTCTGAAATTCAGTGACTTTCTCCATTGTGATTGATACAGATTGCTTCAAAAATATTTATGTAATTAAATGGAGTATTTGAGAAAAATTATATTTATCCAAGACAGATTGTTGAGAGATTATTTTTGTGTTTCTTTTTCTTTTAATTTTCTCAAGGGAACAAAACTTCCTGCCATATGACTCTTCATTGTCCTTTTTGTTGTGGCCAATTACTATGTTAATTTTTTAAAGTCCTTCGTATAAGAAACAAGCAAGACTTCCTTGCCAGTGTTCTAAATTCACTTAAACCTTTCTTTCAAATAATTATCCTTTGGATGATCTTGCGTAAGGAAGAAAAATAGAATATGAATCTGGAAAGGTACATTAATATGACCTAAAAAAGAATGCAGCATGTTGTTGCCAGTGAAGTGATTCATAAATAGTTGGTTGACATGCTGTAGTTAGTTTTCATGAATAAGCATTTGTTTTGGTTTACTATGTCCATTACCCTGAAGTAATACTTCATGATTTCCATCTAGAAACCAGTTCCACTCAAATTGTTTTTGAGTTTGTGCTTTACTAATTATTTTATAGAATTTTGCTGGATCTATTTTATCAGTTCCTTGAAAATTCTGAAAATCCAGATTAGCTCCCCTAAGTAGCCCCAAGTCTATATGATATTTAAAAAGGTCTGATTTTCATAGGCAGTCAGAGTAAAATAAGAATTTTATCTAAGGACACATTTAGGTGTTTTTTGGGTGATCGTGCCTTTTTTTTGTAGCATAGTAGCCAACATGTAGCAAAATTACTACCATGACCACTAGGGGGAGACCCAGAGCCCCCAGACACAACCACTTCAGACACAGTTCCAACATAAAATATAATTATTTTATTAGATCACAATAGCTCGTTAGGCTCAATCCAACACAATACTCCATGATAAATGCTTTTCCTTCTCCTTTACCCATCCTTAGTGAGCAGCATCTTCCTCCTCCTGACTTGCTGACTCCCTGAGTGAAGTAATGTACTGTACATTGTTTTGCAGTATATTGAACCTGGGAGTACTTCTGGTGCTATGTGCTTGTATGTCAGAATGACTTCTGGTTTACAGTATGCAGAAAGCATAGAGCGCCTCCCCGGCAGTGCCCTCTCGAGGCACCCAAGGATCCTGACAGGACTGCGTTTCCAAGTCACAAGCAACCCTATGGATTTCGAAACTGGGACCAGTTCTGAGGGAAACTACCACCTCTCAAATGGAGTAATTAATTGTTTTTGACTTCCAGCCTCGCCCCATCTGTCCACTATTCTATCACCCCAACTGGGACAGCAATCGAAAACCATCTGGGTCAAGTTGCACCTCCATTCATGCTGTCCCTCCATTACAGCCTCCAGGCTTGGCAACACATCATCTTCCATCCCAGTTGGTATGCCTGTCTATCCTCTATAGCACATGACACTACATTGTACTGCCTCAGCATAGGATATTATATGATGTTCACATACACTTATACAGGGAATAAAATGGTCTGTTTAACCTGATATGGTCAGCATCATGTGAATGTAGGAAAAAATGGGAGTACACAGAGAAACCTTACATTGACGTGAAGTGAATACTTAAACTCCATTCCGATACTTACCTGGTCTCTGCAGTGGTGTGTCAGTAGCATTTAGCACTGCACCAGTGTGCCACCTTAGGGCCAGTTTTTCTTATTGATTAATTTAGATACAGTACTGAGGTCTTATTCAAAGCAGTTTCTTAGTTCACATCCATTACTCTGTCCCTCAGGATACAGAAAAGAAAAAGACAACTACTGGTTGACAGAAGATCAAATTTCTTTTCTACATTAAGGATTAGGGTTTCCTGGCTATTTGATGTGCAGCTTCATTCATATACTTTCAAAAAGTCATAAATCTACCTCTCACCATCTTTCTCTGGACACTCCTCCTCCATGTATGGCTCTTTTCCCTCCAGGTGAGTGAAAAGAGGTAGTGCACTTATGTTACATTCCATTATTGTCTGACCCCGTGGCTTCCCATTTTTTATATTCCTTTTTTGATCGGATAGGCTTAGTGACACCAGTTTGTCTTAACCATGTCTAGGAGTTTCACCTTTTTGGTTTTATCCTGGAAGAAAAATATTATTTGGGTTCAGTCCATACTTGGTCAGATGAGACCTCTGTCTAATAAGGAGTTAACCATGAGTTCCAAAAACGGAGTTGTGATTGTCCAACATACTGTATGCTAGGTTGACCTTATATCAGGTTTTTTTTTGGTTTATCCAAAGCCAAAGCTTAATATATTTTCAAAAAATACGAACCTGTTGTGCTAGACTTTGTGTCTGCTGCTGCTGATATATGCTTAAAGGTACTAGACAGAATAAATTGATGGGTGGATGAATTACACTTATTAGACAGCACAGTTGTTAAAACCAGTTTTTCACAAAGACCTAGGCTCAGATCCCAGCTTGGTCGCTGCTAGTTCTATTTCTCTGTGACCATGTGGGTTTGCCCCATATATTCAGGTTTCCTGCCATATCTCCAAGCTGTGCATCTTGGGTAAACTGCCAATGCTAAGCAGGCCATGTGTGAATGAGTGTGAGTATGCCACTTTATCGATTAACTCCTCTATTAAGAGTGGTGAATGCCTTTCATTTTGTTTTTGGGATGGAGTCTAACTTGCCATGGCTGTGTAAAAGAATAAGCAGATTCAAAAAATAATGGGCTTTTTTTTTTTTCTTTTGAAACATCACATTTTGTGGTGTGAGTGGCATGTTGCCACAGTGGTTAGCATTTCTGGTTTATTTATCCAGCTGCCTGTGTGAAATCTGTATGTTCTCTTTGTTTCTGCATGAGTTTTATACTCACATCCTAAAAGATTTGGAAATGAGATTATTTGGCATTTCTAAATTGAGTACGAGTGTGGCAGTCCTGTGATAGACTGGCATCTCCTCTAAGACAGCCTCCTGCCTTGTACCCATTGCTGCTGCGAAACTCTGAAATTGATAAAGTATGTTTGAGAATGTAATTTTTTTTTTTTTTGGACTTCTTAAGAATATCAACATAAAATGAAGTGAAAATACAGTTGCCTCCATAATTTTTGGCACAAGACACATTTTCCTTTATTAACTCCTCTGTGGAGCAAAGAGGTAAATAAAGGAAGAATATGTCTTTGTCACAAACATTATGGAGGGCACTGTATAAGCACTGTGTGGTTAAAAAGAGTTCATTGACAGTAGATGAAAAGCAATTTAAAAGAGAACGGCTGCATCAAAATAAAGTGATTTCAGTGCCAGCACGGAAGCCCATTACACAGTTCCCCCATCATCCCACTGTAAATGTGCTTACTAAAGACCTATTGGAAAAACAGAAAAAGTGGCAATCTATGGAGCATGAGTAACACAACCATTCTGATATGTGTACAAGGCACAATTTACCCTTGCAGGCGGTCCATCAAAATACATGCTGCTTCACCATAACATATTAACTCTTGTTCCACCTTTGTACAGTGATGATCACTAACTCATGGGATTCAGGGTGGCCTTTCTTTTTGTGCATTTTGCTCAGACCTCTTTTTTGGGGACATTTCACCTTAATGTATTATTTGTGCCAGCAGGGTGTTGTACTTTTTTTCCGTCCCATTTAAGTACCCCCAATTGCTGAAATTTGATTACTGTTTTATCCTGTCTGTACAGTAGGCCAATCCCTGATATGCTCTTTGCTCTTCCTTTATTTATTTTCTAATGTTACAAGTGGAGATTACTTTGTTCACTAGAGAGTATCTGATTATCTCATGGAGCACATCTGGTATGCAGATATTGAGACAATACAGGGGGAGGGGTGGACTTTATGTGCTGCGCTCCTGTAATGGATATAAATTAGTGGTAGCACTAATCTGAAGTACTCATTTACTTGATTAGTGCTGTTTTTTATTTCAGCCTATGTGTTAATTTACTAAAACCCTGTATTTAGCCATAAGTATATAGCTATAACCCAAAAGGATTGCAGCAGTGGGAAATATTTAAGCAGCTGCCTTTCAGGAGAAGCTTGCTGACTCATTCAATTGAAATGTAATTCAGTGGAAATTTGCAGAGCTCTTTGGCAGAATATCAAACTGATATCCCCTCCCTTCCCAGTGCAAAGGCAGGATCTGGCTAAAATAAATTAAGGAAAGAAAGTTGGCAGGGAGCAGCTGTACAGGCATTCTCTACAGATTGCTTATTAGAGAAAGGAGTGGACTGGTGACCTGGGTTTGCTACATCTGCCTCAGACTGACACACTGGCATCTCCATTATTGTCATATGATAAGAGCGATCTGCCTCACAGCCGTCTCTGACAGTTACGTGATTAAGTTATTATGAGAATTACAGTAAATGCCTGCTTTTCAGAAAAGCTTCCCTGTGTTTAAAAGAATTAAGCCATGCAACCCGGTATTCAAAAAGATGGCAAGGCTTTCCTTTTTCTCCTCTAGATTAACGGTTTACTTTTGGGTTCATCACATAAGGAAAGGGTCAGTTTATGAATCTATGCATCTGAGAAGGTTTGGTTCAAGCTATGGTATTGTGATGTACACTATTCAGTGGTAAACATTTTTCTGGCCAGTGTTATACAATATATTAATTGCTGTCTTGTTTCGAAGATCTTTAAATATACAGTATGTGCAAAGTGTTACCAGTGACTGAGTTCCAAGCTGCTAGTTGCCGCACTCTGATAATGGAACTAGAATCTGCCTGCAGAGTTCATTGAAACAGAAAAACATGTCTAAAGCCGTGGACCTCATGTAACTAGTCAGAGATAGGTGATGCCATGATATGTGACATAAACCATCTTTATGATGTCCTTTTGGTGGTGTAATATTTGGGAACATGCCATCTTTGTATTATTCTTTGACTTATAATAAGGTTGGTCCATTCAGTATATTTAAAGCATTAGAAATATTTCAGCAATCTGTCATTTACAGTTTCTCAAGAGGCCTTAAATGTAAAAAACACCCACAGTGCCATATTGTCAAGAAGTGTCGAGGTGCTGAAGATCCCGGCTGTACTGCCAGCGAACTAAGCACTGAAGATTTTGCAAACAGACGAGGAAGTGAACGTAGGCCGAGACAGAATCAAGTTGAAATCTCTTGCCAAACCCAAAATGTTAAACAGGGAATCATATTCAAGAGGGATTGCTCATACTGTAATTTCAATACTAATTGCATAAAGAATAGCAGTTTCTATCCAAATCTTGGAAAATGAGACACCTATCCTATTTAAAACATTGTGCCAATGACATCCAGTGGCAACTAGGAGATATGTATTGACATCAGGCACCCAGAAATGATGATGCCCACAAAGAAAACCTCATGGCATTGCACATAATAGCAATAAGTTAAAAAGGATACTTTAATTGAGAAGCAGTAAAAGGACAAAATGCCTAACTTTAGTGTAAATGTTACCCGATCTTAGAAACCCCATAGTTTGTGCAGGAATTATTTTTAAAAATATTGTAATGTTAACAATTTCTTTTTTAAGTTATCTGACTCATAGCACGTGTGCCTTTTCACAAGCAAGGTGTATAGTGCCTTTCAAATGGTCAGATACAGCAGAAGTTATCTAAAAGGTAAGATTAGATCCACAGGAGCTCTTCTGACTGGTTTACTTTGTGGTTAGAAATGGAGGCATGCTGATGTATTGTATTGCAGTAACAGTCCAGGTTTTCTGCAGTGCAGGTATGTGAAGACTGCCACCATGGAAATGCAGGAACAGTTCAATGAATGTTAAAATTCTACCTGAAAAACTTTAATAAATATGATTGATGATGTGCAGTCTGGCTTTCTGGGGCTGATTAAAACATTTTATTGATCTTTATATATATTATATTTTTGGGATAGCTTGCTGGTATAGAAAGCTGTTCCTTCACAGTTTGAGAAGACTGGTTTAGATACCGGGCTTGGTCAATGCCCCTGCGGAGTTTTCCTGTTTGCATGAGTCTCCATGGATCTTCCACCCAAATCTCCAAAGACATAAATGTTAGGTAAACTGACAACTCTTGAGTGTAAGTGTGTCTCATGATACATCGACACCTAGTATTGCCAGGATTATTGGTGCTGAGATATAAAATGGTGTGTCCAAATGGTAACAAGCAGAGCCTCATCATATTAAATATAATTAGCAAGGAGAAAAGGAAAATGGAAAAACACAATCTCTAGCTGTCAGCGTTCCTTTAGAAAACAAAAACTATAGAGATGGCCACATTGTATTTTGATACAAACAAAATAGAAATTTGGCTGACCTACAGTTGTTCAACAGGCCAAGCGCTGCTGGTCCCACTCCTGAGGATCCTAAAATATTATGCTGTCACAGCTGTATTTTAACATGACTATTTGTGAGTCACAGTCGACACTAAATATTCCTAACCATTCCTCATTCCATGGCCAAGAGCAGTAGGTGGTCACCACAGGAGTAGTACAGCAGGATACCGTGAATGAAAGAAAAGTAAATGGACAGTCTACACACGTTTTCTCCAAAAAAAGAAACATAAACCAGAAAATGTGCTGAAAACTGTATTAATTTATAGAAAAAACTGTTGTTGTAGGGATTTAACCACTGAAGTAAGCTGGGTCTACTATAGGATGAGACTTAAATCCTTAAAGATTGCTCAGGTGCACATTAAACAATGTACAACTCATATTTCTCTTGCTACATACATTCTTAAATTATTAGCACTCTGTTCATTTCTGTACACATAAAAAATTAATATAATAAGGCATACCCTGAATTACAAACAACCACTTTACAAAAATTTGGATATACAACAAATACTGTTTCTTGAATTAGTTCTGAAGATCATGTCAGCAGAGATATTCAGCTATGTTCCACTGAAATGTTTATCATGGTGTTGGAGAGAAGGGATGTGTTGAATGTCGGTTGAACATGCAAGTAACAATTTCACTGTACTGTGCATATGTAACTCTTATTTCTTCTTCTACTACTACTACTGTTACAACTACTACTGCCAACACCCGGTCATCCTCACTGTCATTCCAAGTATTATGTAATATGGTTGGATGCTTTAGGTGGTACTCGATATTTGTGACACACCATCACAGTCTCGGTCATTCTCACATTAGATGTTATGTTTGATCTGCCTGACACATGTGCGGTTCAGGTATTGTCTTGAGCATCGTGACTCCAAAAATGCTGATAAATTAATTACGCTAGAAAGGATGATCGAAAGGCTATTTAATATGAAAGTGGAAATGATAAAGTGTAGGTAAATAAACTGTAAACTATTTAATAAAGTGATGATATCAATTTTAATGTCTTTTGGTGTTTTGTTTTTTTTTAACAGGAATAAGGGTCATTTTTGAGGACAGGTAAAACTCAAATTTTAAAATAAGGGTAATTATGTATTGGCCTGTGTAACAAGGCGCTGTATAGATATCCGACCTGACACAGACTGACAACAGAGGCACATGAAAATAAACAAAAAAAGATTTATTTTCTTCGTCTGTGGATTGCAACTTTCTTGTTCCCACAGACACAACAAAGTCCCAGAGCACATAAAACAAAAAGCAAAGCACCAACAAAACATCAAATCTTCCTTTGCCACCACTCCTCCCGACAAGTGTTGTCCTCCTCCCAACTCCCGGAGTGCTGTCTGCCGGCTTCTTTTATAGCCCACTCGGAAGTGCTTCAGGTGATAATTGACCTAATTAAGGGTGCACTTCCACATGGGCTCAGCAGCTCCCCCGGCGGTGGCCACGGAGCCCAAAAGGGATGAGCTCTGGTGTGACACAGTTGTGGCCCCAATGCAACCCAGGGGGGCTCCCAAGTGTTCCCAGGGACATAGTGTGCATCCCATGGCTGCTCCCCCGGATCCAGTGTCAAAGGGGCATCCGCCACACCTGTATATCTTTAGAAATTAATTATATCTGTGTTATGTCTTTCATTATCATGGAATCCAGTGTTGTGGTTGGTTGGGCCCTAATCCGGCCTGGGTGCCTTGTTAATGGAAGGACCAGGCAGTGAACAGATACAGTGCATTGCCTCCTCCAGAACATTAGATGGCATCCCCCCTGAGTTGCAGTGGTATGTTGGATTCCCACAGGGCTCCATGGGAGGTGGAACTTGGCACAGGTTCCATGAGTACTGCCAGAGGATGCTGCAGAGGCTGCAAGCCCAACTACATTGGGCTTCTGCCTCACCAGAAAGTATTTCCTTACCATGCTATTGGGCCACTGGAAGTTCTCCCGGGTGTAGAATAAATGGAGCTGTCACTGCTCCAGGAGTCGGGAGGAAGAGGGATGAAGTTTTTCATTGGAGGAGCAGAGGCGGACTCAGACAGACAGATAGACAGAGAGAGAGAGTGAAAGAAAGAAGAAAAGAAAGAAGAAAAGTGCTGTATTGTGCTTGGAGCTGTGCTTGCTGTATGGGGATGTGGTATAGCGGGTCCACAGCTCAGATTAAAAAGGCCAGTTTTTTTTAAATAGGTAATTGCTGCACTCGTGGCTCAAAGAGGGGGCGTGGTAGTGTGGCTGGAGCGGTTCCGGGGAGCATCCTTGATTGAAGCCTGGAGCTGCTAATAGCCACACCTGAGCCACACCCCTATAATAAATAGGAGAAGTGCGAGGCAGAAAGAGAGGAGAGGAGAACGATTAAAGACTGGCGAGCGATAGAGCAGAACTGGGGTATTGCAAGAGAGTGGATGAGCAAGCCAGCTAAGTAAAAAGAAGGTCAGCGCGGTCAGGGGTCCCAGATAGAGCAAGCGATTGGCACTAAAGGGATGGATCATGCCCACTGACTATGTGGAGGAATGCGTATCCTCAAGGAGGAGTCTGCCCTAGGGATCTGAGGGATGACCACGTGTGCGAGAAGGATGGCGGGAGGACAACCGACCCCGAGCGGTCTACCAGAACGCCGGAAGAGGCAGCTAAGACGGGGGTCGGTATAGAGAGGACCGTGGTGGCTGAAGTCCTGTTGGCTGAGTAAACCTTAGGAGAGCTGAAGAGGCTGGGAAGGAGCTGTGTCTGTCTGGTATAGCCCCAATGATTGCTGCTGTTTTAATTTCGTTTTAGCCTTTGTTTTAACCATTTGGGATTTTGTCTGTTTATGGATTATTTATTTATGGACATTTGAGTACTGCAGTAATTTATATAAATACTTTGTTTTTTTTTGGATTTTCCCCCTTGTAAATAAAAAGTTTCTGAGTCAAGTTTGGGGAGATGGTGCCACACCCATAATTAACTACTGTAAATGGACTGGGAGCTGTCAACTAGATTTAAAGGATTCACATTATTTGTAAAATTTAAAATTGTATATTTTAAATAAATCTTGCATAAGTGGGTAAAATGGTATCTTGATTAATGCAATTTGTCTTAGCTTGGCAAACGAACACTGGCAAAAAGCAAAAAAATTAAAACTAGTGTTCAGTATTTTTGCAAGTTTTTCAATATCTAATATGAAAAACCACCCATTCAGTTTCTGAAGCCGCTTAAACAATTTTAGGAATGTAGGAAACTAGAGTTGCCATTTAACCTAATTTGCAATTTTTAGCCAGTGGTAGGTGAAAAGAGTACACACAAAAAGTGACACGAAAATGCAAGGAACATGCCGACTTAAGTTAGGATTTTAACTCAAGGTGCTTCTTGGCTTCAGTGCTCACTATTACTTCTGTAATTCTGAGCATTATATGCACAAGTCTTCATTTGTTCAAGTGTGAGTATTTATGGTATTATTCTACAATATTTTTCTCATCTTAATTGAAAAGATTTACATTTGCGTATAATTTGACAGAGAAGCACAATTTCCTGAATTGCTGTTCATTATAATGGCATTTTTCACTAGGTGCCTAATGCACTGTGGCAAATCCTCCACTTAATTAAAACGATTGCATGCCCTCAGTATAAATAATGCAAAATTTGTTTAGTTTTTGTGGGAAGCCTAATCTGAACCCACTACAAACAGTCAATAAGATCGCTGTTCCCAGACTACTTGAGAATTGTTCTCTGAAACCAAATTGCTGTGGAGTTCCTTTGATCTAATTTTCAGTTTCTTTCATCCTGCAGGCAGTTCGTTATTTGAAGACCTTCCAAGTTGGCTTTTAGAAAAGAAAAGTGGAAATTAAACACCCTTGGTTTAGGGAGCTGTACTGCAAGTGTATTGATTTTCAAAGTCAAATGCAAGTAATTTTGTTAGGGGTTTTATACTCCGGGGAAACAGGAACTGAATATTTTTGCCAGGTTTGGCATTACCTTTTCTGCTACCTGCCAACTAAGCCAGCTGAAATAGATATTCGAGCCCATTAAGCACAAACTGTCCAAGTCTAATTTTCTAATTTGTTAAGTACAACACACCAATGAGTGTATCTCTCCCTGACTTATTCTTTGTTTGAATTGATTCCCTTTGGATTAATGGTAGTTAAAATTAAATGCAGGTTGTTATAAAGTCATTTCATAGGACTTCTACTATGCTGTTTGTATGTGACAGCTGTCTGAATCTTTGTAAAGAGAGGAAATCAAGCAAGAGCTGACTTATTACCTAATTTTGGCCAGCAAGCAGTTTCAATTTTTATATTGAGTTTAAAATAAAATTATTTCAAATGATCAATCTGACTTCATGTCCTTGCCCTTTTGGTAATACAAATAATAAAGACAAAGCTGTGTTGGGTACTTAATGGGTAATTCAGATATAAGTAGTAAGGTAAATTTGGAATATGTGGATTTAGAATATGGATGGATGGGCAATGAATATGATCTCAGAACACTTCACTTAAGTGGTACAAAAGTTACTTTAACCAGAGTTTCTGTACCGGACTTGACTTCATCTCTCATTGATTGGGAGAATAAATGTTGTTCATTCTCTCAAAATTTGTAATATGTTTTGCAGTACATTGCAATACATCTCAACAAACCCTGTTAAAAAATTGGATGCAATTATAGCCTCATTCATTTAGAATACAAAGAGACCATGGATGAAAATGAATTCTTCAGGGATCGAAAACAATGAGGGATATGATGTCACCTAACTTCCAGCTATGCTAGTGAGCCGAGTAAATACGTGTTATAAGAAATTAACTTGTACCTGCTTATTTAGATACGGAAATTAAATCATGAACTAAATCCTCGCTGTATGCTTTTCTGTGTTACCAGTAGCATTCATTACTGCCAAGCAAAGGTCTTAATGGTCAGCACTCACTTAGAATATGCTGTCAGTGCAGGAGCTAGTGGAAGGCCAAGATGGTTTTTATCAAATTCACCTTGTTAAGATATTCACATTTCCACATTCTCTAAAATACATAAAACACAGCTATGTTTATTGACAATATATTTGAATACCTTAGGCCAGGGGTGTCCAAACTTTTTTCACTGGGGGCCACATACAGCGAAATATACAAAGGGCTGGGCCACCCACTAGATGTGAGGTATATTGCCTCACCTCCTGTGTATTAAGCTAGAAAAAATCAATCAAATATAGGTAAATTATGCTTCATAATTGAATATGTTTAAAGAAAAAACAGCATCACAGCTGTACATTAATGGGTTTTCATTTATTTTATTTCAAAGTACTCAAATCACATGCACTTGAGTAATAATCAAAAGCACAAGCTTTATCTGACACTTCATGTTTTAAGCTAGCTGACAAATCTTCAATTCGCCACACAACTGCGTTTCTGGACAAGCGAACGTTGTTGAATTTCTGGATTTTCTCCGGCACATTATTCCTGCGACTTTAGTGAGGCACTGTTTTATGAAGTCACCATCTGTGAAAGGTTTCCCACGTCGGGCAGTGAGTTGCGCTACCTCGTAACTGGCTAATGGGGCATTTTCTTGTGCTTTGTTAGCATGGAAAAAAATCGTGTTGTTGAGTTAGCTGCCATTTGCTTAACTTTCTGTTCTCGCTCGGCACCAGTGTAGGACATGTAGGTCGGATGTTTGGTTTTGTTGTGTCGACACACATTATCCTCTTTCATCACTGCAATAGTTTCATTGCAAATCAAATATACACACTTGCCCTTGCCTTCTAGGAAGAAATATTAACTTTCTCACTGTGTCTGTAATTTTCTGCACTCACTTGCTGTTGTGCGTTTCTTTGGTTCTGCCATTTATGGTCACCCGTAGCAAAATTGTTCTTTGATTGCACTTGTTTGTGAAGACGCTGCCTTGATCAAGACAGTAGCTCTGCCTTGTGTTAAACCTAAGAAGTACAGTACAGTTAAGAACAAATTTGGCTTATAGGAATAAAATCTTATTTCAAACTTTTTTGGTTTTATAATACTACTTATAGCACCCATCACAATACACACATTTTCCAGTGAATTTCATTTACATCTTCTTAGTGAGTCCTAGATGGCGCCTGTGATCTCCATCTGGGTAGTGTGACATCCCCACTGAGTCACAGCATCATAGTGCTCTGCAGCTAGCCACAACAAAATCAAACAGATTTGCTTTTTATCTCAGGTCGTATGGATAGACCTAGAGTTGACAACCAGTGAGCATTCATCTGGAAGGACAATACATACAGTACCCACGGATAGAAAAGTGCTTAATCAAATCTACAAGACAAGCAAGAACAGAGAAAGACTTCTAAATGTGCAAGTAGAGGAGACACTCACAGATCTTTGGAGCCAATCAAACATATAGTCAACATCTCTGTTGTAAAGATTCTCAATGAGAGGAAACATGTATTAAACAGCTAAAATGTATGGATTGTTATTTATTTACTTTTTGTGGAGCAATAGGAAATCTGAAAAACTGTTGAGAAGTTGTGGAGGAGTTTTGGAATCCTTCATTCCCTGCTATTCTTAGTTCCATGACTAACAAGAGCTAATAAAGGCTAAAACTGTTGTCTCTGTACTATGTGACATTACTGCTTAATGAGCAATTTACTGTTCTAACATACACTAGGTTGCTACTATGCTGTTTTATCTTCCTCAATTAGAAGAAACCCACTTCACATATTAAAACACAATGAGAAAAGGGATTCTTATTTTTTTTAAAATGTATTAATTACAGGTAAATTCATATATACAGTGGTGTGAAAAACTATTTGCCCCCTTCCTGATTTCTTATTCTTTTGCATGTTTGTCACAAAAAATGTTTCTGATCATCAAACACATTTAACCATTAGTCAAATATAACACAAGTAAACACAAAATGCAGTTTTTAAATGATGGTTTTTATTATTTAGGGAGAAAAACAATCCAAACCTACATGGCCCTGTGTGAAAAAGTAATTGCCCCTTGTTAAAAAATAACCTAACTGTGGTGTATCACACCTGAGTTCAATTTCCATAGCCACCCCCAGGCCTGATTACTGCCACACCTGTTTCAAACAAGAAATCACTTAAATAGGAGCTGCCTGACACAGAGAAGTAGACCAAAAGCACCTCAAAAGCTACACATCATGCCAAGATCCAAAGAAATTCAGGAACAAATGAGAACAGAAGTAATTGAGATCTATCAGTCTGGTAAAGGTTATAAAGCCATTTCTAAAGCTTTGGGACTCCAGCGAACCACAGTGAGAGCCATTATCCACAAATGGCAAAAACATGGAACAGTGGTGAACCTTCCCAGGAGTGGCCGGCCGACTAAAATTACCCCAAGAGCGCAGAGACGACTCATCCGAGAGGTCACAAAAGACCCCAGGACAACGTCTAAAGAACTGCAGGCCTCACTTGCCTCAATTAAAGTCAGTGTTCACGACTCCACCATAAGAAAGAGACTGGGCAAAAATGGCCTGCATGGCAGATTTCCAAGACGCAAACCACTGTTAAGTAAAAAGAACATTAGGGCTCATCTCAATTTTGCTAAGAAACATCTCAATGATTGTCAAGACTTTTGGGAAAATACCTTGTGGACTGATGAGACAAAAGTTGAATCTTTTTGGAAGGCAAATGTCCCGTTACATCTGGCGTAAAAGGAACACAGCATTTCAGAAAAAGAACATCATACCAACAGTAAAATATGGTGGTGGTAGTGTGATGGTCTGGGGTTGTTTTGCTGCTTCAGGACCTGGAAGGCTTGCTGTGATAGATGGAACCATGAATTCTACTGTCTACCAAAAAATCCTGAAGGAGAATGTCCGGCCATCTGTTCATCAACTCAAGTTGAAGCGATCTTGGGTGCTGCAACAGGACAATGACCCAAAACGCACCAGCAAATCCACCTCTGAATGGCTGAAGAAAAACAAAATGAAGACTTTGGAGTGTCCTAGTCAAAGTCCTGACCTGAATCCAATTGAGATGCTATGGCATGACCTTAAAAAGGTCAAATAAAGCTGAATTACAACAATTCTGCAAAGATGAGGGGGCCAAAATTCCTCCAGAGCGCTGTAAAAGACTCATTGCAAGTTATCGCAACGCTTGATTGCAGTTATTGCTGCTAAGGGTGGCCCAACCAGTTATTAGGTTCAGGGGGCAATTACTTTTTCACACAGGGCCATGTAGGTTTGGATTTTTTTTCTCCCTAAATAATAAAAAACATAATTTAAAAACTGTATTTTGTGTTTACTTGTGTTATATTTGACTAATGGTTAAATGTGTTTGATGATCAGAAACATTTTGTGTGACAAACATGCAAAAGAATAAGAAACCAGAAAGGGGGCAAATAGTTTTTCACACCACTGTATATATGTATATGTGTGTATGATATATATATCTCTTTCACGCTTGGGACACAGATTTGCACAGAGACACAGGAGGTCGTAGAAACAAGAAGGATTTTTATTCAAACACCGCAAACGCATGAGCTTAAATGTGCTCCATGACAAGTCCGAGATGACAGTTCCGCTAGGAGCAGAGAGAGATAAAAGCAAACAATCAATTCTCAAAACTGACAGGCACTGCGCAAGGCTTATAAGTCGGCAGAGTACCGCGCGAGGCTCGTCTTACGCGTTATAGTGCAAGGATAAGGAGCAATGTGAGGGTAGTCAGTGTTTCAAGGTTTGTGGTTTTCCCAGGGACGTCTGTATCTATTTGGGGTGCGATCAGCCCTCCAGCTCACACCCTCCCCCTCAGCTTTATTCACATTCCTGTGAATCAAGCGACTCTCTGTACCAAGTTCATGTAGTCGGGATAATACGTCTGCGTTGACGTGTTCAGAACCTGGTCGGTGCTTTACTGTGAAAATGTAAGGTTGTAAACCTTGAAACCATCTCATTAGACGAGAGTTTGTATCTTTCTGTCGGTACAACCACTGAAGTGGAGCATGATCAGTTACCAAAGTGAAGTTTCGTCCCCACAATAATAGCGAAGCGCTTCCACAGCTCACCTAATTGCCAAGCATTCTTTCTCAATTGTAGAATAATTGCGTTCCCTAGGAAGTAATTTCCTACTCAAATATGTGATTGGATGTTCTTCTCCATCAAAAATTTGTGACAGGACTGCGCCACACCAAATGCACTTGCGTCTGTTTGCAAGATAAAATCTTTTGTGAAATCCGGGTTCCTTAGAACTGGGTAAGAAGACAATGCTTTTTTTAAATCGTTGGAAGAACGTTCGCAATTTTCTGTCCACAAGAGAGGTCGGTTTTTTCTGCCTCTAGTAAGTTCTGTAAGAGGAGCAGCTCTATGTGCAAAATTTGGAATGAATTTTCTGTAGTAACCAGCGAGCCCCAGAAAAGCGTATACTTGTTTCTGTGTCCCAGGTCTCGGATAAGCAAGCATTTCTTCTATTTTCCTTAATTGTGGCCTAAAGCCACTTTTCTACTGCATAGTACGGCACGACACGGTTCAGTACAGCTCACCTTGGTTCGGCTCAGTTCAGCTCGGTTTATGCGTTTCGACTGCAGTTTAGTACCGCTTTAGAGTGGGCGGGATTATTCACGTGTCGTTATAGTTGCGCCGCCTCTACTGCTTGCTCTTCATTTTTTTTAACTTGTCCCTACAGTGTTTGTAAGTCCTATGGTAGCCGTGTGCGGCCAAGAGCTGAGCGACCTCCTGGAAAATTTTTTCATTCCGCGTCGCCCCATTCAGCTCTTGCTGGATCCGCTCCTCGGCTACCAACGAGAGGAACGTCTGTACTTCCTCAACAGACCACGGAACAGCCATTTTTGGTTAAAACCAGTTCGAACCTTCGCGGGTCTGTTGTGTCTCGTGTCGCAAGTTCAGTGACGCAGTAATGACGATTTTCTCTGGCCAATCAGTGACCAGCAGAGTTTACACGTCACATTTTGGTAACGGTTCGGCACGCTTGGAACCTCGGCTGAGGTGGTACTAAAAAAAGGACCAGGTACCAGGTACTGTTCCCAGTGGAAAGCCCCGCAAAAGTGAGCTGTACTGAACCGTGTCGTGCCGTACTATGCAGTGGAAAAGCGGCTTTTGTAAACCCTTGCCCATAGAATAGCCTAAGTAATGAGTCTTGGACATGCCCAGTTTACATTTCTTAGGGTTAGCAGTAAGGCCAGCCTGTCTCAAGCTTTCAAGAACGGCTTGAAGCCGCTCTAAGTGTGTTTTCCAATCATTGCTAAAAATCACGACATCGTCAAGGTATGCCCCAGCATATTCAGAGTGAGGATGTAGGATCTGATCCATCATACGCTGAAAAGTTAGAGGTGCCCGTGAAGACCAAACGGGAGTCTTGTAACTTCATAGAGTCCGTCAGGAGTCGCAAATGCCGTTTTCTCACAACTGCTAGCCTCTAAAGGCACCTGCCAATAGCCTTTCGTGAGATCTAGCGTGGAGATATAGCTTGCCTGACCCAGTTTTTACAACAGTTCATCGACACGGGGCATGGGATAAGCATCGAATTTAGAGACCTTATTCAAGCGTCTGAAATCGGTACAGAACCGAACCGTCTTGCTTTGGGGCTAATATGACTGGGCTGCACCAGTCACTTCTACTTTCACGAATTACAGCATCTTTTTTACCTCTTCGCGCACAATATTTCGCGCTTCGGTATCCGAACGGCCGCATCTGTACGCGAACATCAGGTTCAGTGGTAATTTTATGTTTTGTAATGTTAGTCTTGCCTGGTAAATCTGAAAAGACATCAGTGTTCCGTTCTATCAAAGATAACAGTTCTGTCTTTTGCGTGTCAGTAAGATCGTTACCAATGGTAACATCGGTCTGAGAAACAGCAGCCAAGGAAGTGTTAACCTCTTGTCGGTCGTGCCATTCCTTCAAGAGGTTAATGTGTAAAATCTGGAATGGTTTGCGCCGGCCTGGTATTCTAACCTTGTAATTTACCGGACTCATACGCTCCTCAATAATGGCGGGCCCTGCCATTTAGCTAAGAATTTGTGTGGATCCGAGGAACCAGTACCAAAACACGATCGCCAGGTTTGAACTCACGGAGCTTGCTGCGCTATCGTAAAGACGCTTCTGAGTTTCCTGTTCTCGTTGTTGGTGTTCCACAGCAATAGAGGAAAGCATAGAAATTCTGTCTTGCAACGAAATTAGTCGATCTGCAAAGCTTGGACCTTAGCTGCTCTCTCGTTTCCTATCCATTCCTCACGCATCACATCCAGGATGCCTCGCGGCCGCCTGCCGAATAACAACTCGAAGGGACTCAAGCCAGTGGACGCCTGTGGTGATTCTCACACCGCATACAAAACAAAAGGTAGGACAGTGTTCCATGTTGTGGGATCATTATGAGCAACTCGCCTGATCATCTGTTTCAATGTTTTGTTAAATCGCTCGGTTAAACCATTCGTTTGAGGATGGTAAACAGTAGTACTCAATTTCTTAATAGCAAAGCTGTCACACAATTGTTTCATCACGCAGAAGTGAAAGGTGTGCCTGATCAGTTAAGATTTCTCTAGGGATACCAATACGAGTAAAAGTTTCACATAGTGCTTTGGCTACAGTCAAGAGTTGGCCTTTTCAGCGCAATCATTTCTGGATATCGTGTCGCATAATTAACCAACACCAGCAAATATTGGTACCCATCCTTAGTCTTAGGTAATGGTCCCACAATATCTAATCCCACACGCTGAAAGGGAACTTCCAATATGGGCATAGGACAAAGGGGAGCCCGAGGAGGCTTATAAGCAGAGACGATCTGGCAGTCTGGACATGAAGTACAAAATCGTTCAACATCTTTTCCCATATTAAGCCAATAAAATCGTTTTGATAACCGGTCTCTAGTTTTGTCGGCACCGAGGTGCCCCAAGATGTGTGAATGTGCCAGATGCAAAACAGTTTCCCTATGTGCTTCAGGTACCACCAGTTGTTCAATAAATTCCCCCTCCAAATGATCTGAGATCACTCTGAAAAGGCAACCGTCCTTTTCTATAAAGTGTGGGGTTTTCACACCCCCGGAATTACGCTCTTGGTAATAAGAGTCATTAGCAGGGCGAGCCTGTTTAAATGCATATTCTAATGAGCTATCAGTATGCTGCAAACACACAAAATCTGATTGTTCGTTAACGCTCGGTTTGTGTTTGGAGGCGTTTGCAATCTGGGAAGATGTAGAAGGACCAGCCCATTCTGGAAGATTGTCGGGGGTGACCTCCTCCGTCTCGCTGGAGAGATCGGGTTCAATATCTAAGTTGGGCTCTAGATTTTCCCCGGCCGCTACCAGTTCTTCGTCTTGGTTTTCTTCTTCTTCTCCCCCACTAAGTTCATTAGTGGACTGGACTACTGGTCCCTTACATTTATTAATCAGTTTCGAAAAAGGGCATTTCTCCGTCCTATGAGTAATGGCCAAGGGCACGAGTCTGAAACGGCAGACCAAACCTTAAAGTGGCGCCCCTATAAGTTAAAGGAAGAAGTAAAGTCTGATAATCTTTAACATCACCATGTACACAGCGTATTTTTACAGTCTCACAGTCTCTAAGGCATTGTTCATTAAGACAGTCTCGTCTCACAATACAAAGGTCACTTCCGAGTCTAACAATGCTGAGATTTCTCTGCCCCCCAATTTCACCGGGATCAACAAGCCATCTTTTCCATCCGGATATGTAATAGTTGAGCAACAAATCTCGGCCAGTCCAATCTCCATTGAATGAGCTGGAGAGAAGCGACATTCTCTTGCCAAATGGCCGAGTTGATCACACCGGAAACATCTACGGTGGCTCCGTTTCGAAATATCCTCTGCAACGTCCACGTCGACATGCTCTGTAGTGTCCACGGTTTCTCGACCGCTGTTGCCGCTGTCTCCCCAGAAACAGGGGTCTCATCTACGACTGGATTTCCCGGGGTCCTACCTGACCCCATTAGATTTTTAGGTCCTGCAGCTTGTCGATCGAAGCAACGAGAATGTCCTGGACGTTCGTTCACAGGTTGCAAAGCAGCACGAAATCCACCGCTCTTTCTCCAAGTGGACTGTGAACCCTCTAATCGTCCGGACATAATCGTTAATGATTTAATATCATGACGTAGAAATTCATCTCGAAGAACTTCAGGTATGCCGGCCAGTAATATATTCACAACAACTGTTTCCATCACATCTCCTTCAAACCAGCAGTGCACTTTATGTATCAAATCTTGAATTTGCACACGGATTGGGTCATCCATGTTTAGTTTCCATTCTTTAAGTGCATAAGTTTTAGACCTCTGAAATAAGTCTTCGGCTGCATCCATCTGTGCAACCACTCCTGGTACCACTTGTCACGCTTGGGACACAGATTTGCATAGAGACACAGGTGGTCGTAGAAACAAGAAGGATTTTTATTCAAACACCGCAAACACATGAGCTTAAACGTGCTCCATGACAAGTCAGAGATGACAGTTCCGCTAGGAGCAGAGAGAGATAAAAGCAAACAATCAATTCCCAAAACTGACAGGCACTGCGCAAGGCTTATAAGTCGGCGGAGTACCGCGCGAGGATTGTGTTACGCGTTATAGTGCAAGGATAAGGAGCAATGTGAGGATAGTCAGTGTTTCAGGGTTTGTGGTTTTCCCAGGGACGTCTGTATCTATTTAGCTCACTATATATAAGTAATTACTTCACATTAAATATTTCTTATTATTTGTTCTCTGGATGGAAAGGCCTGGGGATATCTGATTTGAATAAGAAGTTGTTCTTATTGTCTGTCTTAGTTGTAATTTGTTCAGTAAAATCAAGCAAAGCTGCCTTCTGTTGTTTCTGTCTGACATGGATTGACTTATTTCTTATAATGCCATTATGAGTTGCTTGCTGTCCCAACACAAGCCTATCCTTTAGTCTGCTATCTGTGTCCTTCTATCTGTTTTTCTTTTTTCTTTGCCATACGAATTACACAGTAGTCACATGACACATCATGCAAATATAGGGAGAGCTTGGCACAGCTAGTCTCTTTGCCTAAGAACTTCATGTTTTGCCCCGCTTTTATGCCATGTGCCTCTAGTGCAGGGGTGGGCATACTGAATCCTAGAGTGGGCCACATATAAAATCTAGGAGTAACTATGAAGTTGAACCCAAGTAAATCTAGCATTTGTGTTAATGATAATGTTTAACTCTAAAAAGACTAGCTCCAAGAAATTATTAATTTTTATACCTTTTTTATATAAAGCTATTAACAACAGATAGCCATAAGAGTAATTTTAAAGCACAGTTATTTTGCTAGGACTTTGTTCAAGTCACAAACATAAGACTGCTCTCTTCTGCACAAACTGTTAATATCAACTGAGAATCTGGTCATCCCAACAATTAATTCATTGCACATGTTTGGATGTGTTAGTTCACTTTTATTCTTGCTTTTAGTCATTTTTGTTTGTGAAGAGACCTGTTCACAACTCTTTGTGCTACCAAATAATGAAATGTGCACAGCATAATTACAAAACCTTGGAAGCAAATCCTGAGTAATGTACAGTTTGTAGAAATCAAACAATGAAACTTTGCTATACTTCCTTTTAATTCACAATTGCACTAGAGTTCAGATACTTTTATCTACAAGATTTTGTTACACTGTCCATCCATTAAATTGTGATGAAAAAATTGTAAAAGCTGTCTTTCAGTGCCTAAAGTCCTGAAAGCTAGATTCCCATTCAAAACAAAGGATGGCAGGTTGAACTGCATATGCTTCAAAGTCCTCCCTTCTGCACATTGAACCTTAAAATTTAGAGAAATGAACAGGTTTTGCTTGTTGCAGTTTACTCAAATTATTGTAAGTGTGACATACTGAGAAAAACATAAATTAACAGCACTTTACCAAATCTGAAATAAGCTCACCTGAAAAACCGTTACCTGTTGACCTCTTGTGTCTCTGTGATGAAATGTCTGAAAAACACACACATTGCCTGAAGGCACTATCAGGATGCCGCTCCCGGTAAGCACGTTTTGCTTTTTGTCTCACCAAACACATTGATTGAAGCATAAGAATAATCTGTTTTGGTCTAACTAACTTCCTTCTTTCACTTTTGTTAACAGAGCTCTTTATACTGATTTGTGCAAAGACCCAGACTCACTCTCAAAGTTCCACTTTCAGAGATGCTGCTGCCAACCAAATCAGTCACTGCTAAAATTCGCTATGCGCAAACTCTTATTCTTAAAAAATGCACATGTGAGACGAAGGCAAGCCAGCAGCTAAAAAAATATATAGACATCAGCTCTGCAGAATTGTCTTTATTTGTATGGTAAATGCTTTTTTTTTTTTGTATGACACAACATGGCAACATACTAAGCTTAAACCCGGCAATTGTGCTAACATCTTGTTAAGACACCTTACTTGAGCTGGAATATTAGATTTTTCTAAGAGAAGCCTTGCGCTGATTGTGCCCATGCCATGGGTCAGATGCTGCTCGCGGGCTGTAATTTGCCAACACATGATCCAACTACTACCTGGATAGGTGGCCAGTTGAAATAGCCATGTTGGTTATTTATGTAAAAACTGTAGGTGTCCGAACTTTTTTTTTTTTTAAGTCCTGCTGAAGTTGTCTTGAATGCACTTTTTTCAAATAAATGTTTGAGGAGTTTAAGCACCACAGATGAAACCTTAGTGTTTTAGGACAAGCCAAAAGAATAGATATTCAGTCTGTTGCACATAAATAACAAGAGCCTTTCACCTTGGCTAAAACATTGATGCAAATTCATTGCCTAAATGTCTGAGCCAAGTAATAACTAAATCAGACCAATAAAGCATTATTTTTCATTTTCATAATAACATTGCCAAAATGTTAATTAGAATTTCTAAAAACTATTTAAATGAGTCATCATTTTTAAAGCAAAGCAGGCACAAGCAAAATCATTTTTTGTTTCTTAGTTTTACACTAAAATAACTCAATTGCCCCTTGCATCTTTGTGTGCTGCCAGCATGGCTTGCAGTGGGTACTGTTGCATCAGCAACATAGCTGTGCCTATGAAAAGCGTTAATTTGGTTGTTATACATTTTTATTACTAACAGTAAAGATGAGTTTCTGATGATTAACAACCGGAAAAATAAAAAAAATATAATGTCCCGTAAGTCTCCAGCAGCTGTTGGCTCAGTACATTGGTGCACAGCATGTAGTGAAACAGTACTTTATTGCAGTTTTTTGCTTTTTGTCTATTTTATGGCTTTACTACTCTATAAAAAGTAAGGAGAGGCTAAGTAAAAAGATGTTATTCTTACAGTTTATTTATTGGAAGTTACACATCCATCAGTCCATGATCTAGTCCAGTTTAATCTGTGCAGCACTGGACACCAGCCAGGAAGCAACCGTCACAGGGCACATCCACCCACACATCCATACAAAGAAGAGTCTGATTAGTGTTGCCAGTTCACTTAACCTAAATATTTTTGGCATAATGGAGAAAAGTCTACATTTACACAGGGAGAATAAGCAAATTCCACACAGAGAGTAGGGATTCAGTCCTAGGACTAATGAACTATGAGTCATTATAGCTAACAAATTGCTTCTCTTTCTGATCATCATAAAGTATATTTTTAGTATTCGATTTTATTTGAAAAAAATGAAATGAAAGAAAAAAAATAGTGAATGAAATAAACTTTCAAGAAAAGTCAAGGCTACAAACAAGAGCCAGTCCCAGGAATGTTTTTCCAGTTGCCTTTAAATAAATGGTCTTTCTTTCAGCGTCAAAGGCATGTGTTGCAATGGACTTCTCATTCAGATAATTAGTTCCTGAATGCTGATTTTGTTTTGCTACACAGAGATTCCACCCTCCAGAAAACCGCTTTGTAATTCTAACCTCAGGTCACGACCTACAACTTGGAGCTGCTGTTGTTTATTATGTTACCCCTGCTTCGTCTAATCTCTGTTTGAGACAAGTAGGAAGCCGAATTGACATAGATCGGATATCTCACTTTGTGTATTTCTGATGGCAGCAAAGTTAAAAGTAAAAAATTCAGAGGAGAAAAATTTTTGTTTTCAATGAAAATCAAGTCCAAGTAATCAAATGGCAAAATGTTTGTGTGGAATGTGACATCAAATTTAATGATAACCATGACAGACTTTCGATTTAAACTTGCTTTTCTAGTCTACAGTGCTAAACTCACTGAACCAGCTGCCTCACTGTTGTCTAATTATCCTGTGTTATTTTTTGCATACAGTAAACTAAAGTATCCATACTCACTTTAAGTGGTTTGGTTCCTGCTCATTGCTGGGTGATGAGATTTAGTGCAGAGAAATATATTTTTGGTCATTGTAACTAAATAAAGATGGGCAAGCATGGGCCTGCACATCCTGTCTATGAAAACTGTGTATGTCTGCTTGACTTTCTGTTAAAATGCTGAATGATTTCAAGATGGATTAAGAAAATGAAATAAATGTAAATACCACACTGGGTTTCCTGAAGTTGCACTTTTTAAAAATTAGTCCATCAGTCTAACTACTTTATCGACTTTTTTGTGGCATGATCTCAGTAAGCTGGAGTCTGTCCAGTATACATTAAAACAGGAATAGGCCCAAAATGGGATCACACAGTAAACACCTGCACAAAAGATCGGTCTATGAGCACTTAAATTTGCATATTGCAGTCAAAATTCACTAGTAACCTGCCTAGGGATAGAATCAGACTTTTGACCAGTGCCACTGACAGAGGTTCTACGCCTCTCTCACAGGCAAGAGATTCTCTTTTGTGGTGCTCTTCTTAGGTTACACGTCTTCACTTGGATCTGTTGATTGTGAACTGTGGCTACTGCATAAGAGTGCTGCCAGTTAGTTTAGTTGAGTTAAAGGAGAATCACAACCCCTGCCACCAGTTACTGATGGCCTCTAATTGCGATAGTGTTTGCTTGTTCATAGTTGCCTCACTGCAGTTCAGCTTTACCACACTTGTGCCCTTTCTACAGATCCCATGATGCTGGATGATTATTTTTCCTTAAACCACTAATTTTCAGTCACAAACTACATTTACATTATCTTAAGCTATTCCCACACTGCTACGTTTTCTCTTAAAAAAGGCACTTTGAAACAAAAACTGTTTTTGTCCATACAAGCCTTTTCACACTGTTTGTGAAAATATCTCCACACCACATTGAAATGACTGAAAACGTGACTGCATGGCATGCGCACATTGGCGAAAAAAAATCTTTGAAGATTTACGTCAAAATTGGAGCAACCAAAAAATTATTTCCATTTTGTGCATGTGTACATTATTCAAACTGTACAAAATTCAATTTAAATGCATACAGGTAAGCTATGCAAGCACCATGGAAAGCACCCTCTTTATGTGGACTATGTAGATTATGGCTTTCTTCAATGAGTGATGACCAATCCGGGAATGACGTGTTATAAGCAGTATCCAATCAGGAATGGGTTATGTAATGAGCATGAACCAGTCAGAGTGTGATTAGAGTCTACGGTTTCATCCAACCACAGTACAGTGTGAACGTAGCCTTAGAAAGTGACAACCACTTGTGTAGTTTAACATCTCCAGCAACTCATGCCAACTGGTTTGCGACTCATCCTGCCAAAATCAAACCAAAATGACAACCGAAGTGCATACAGTACAAGCATGAGGCATAAGGAACACGAGTGATTTGGACTGCACAAACATAATTCAGGCATGTTTGGTCTGTCTTGTGTTTACTTGCTATGGCAAAATGAAAATAAAAAGTCAAAGACTTTGCCCAAATTTCTTGAACCTTCAAAGCCTTTATACAGTACTGATTTTGTCAGAATTCATTGAACCTGTGATGCATTAAAATATCTAACTGTGCCTTAAAATTACCATGGGAGCATGTAATTTGCCATCTCTTGCAATTTCTAGTAATGAAATGTGACATTTTCTGGTGACAAGACCAGTAGCTACAGTCATCAAATTGTATAATCGGTCACCAGGTTTGAGACGAAATCTATTCTTAATGCATTAACCTGTGGTTCATAATGCCAGTTGGGCAGTGGTTAAACTTCCTGTATTATCTTTTAGCTGGAAGAGCCTATGTGTGTAATTACCAGGCTGTCTTCTCAGTTATGATATCTTCTTAGCTTTGTTAGGTCAATTTTAATATAGGAACAATCAAATAAATTAATCACACTGTGATGGGTGGTCATGGCCATTACCTGCCCGGGATGCCAGTTGGGTGGAAGGACTGAGGGAGAAAGCACTTTCAGGGCATTATGTTCCCCGGGATACTAACGAGCAACCCTTCTGGGTTGTTGTAGCACCACAGATCCCGGGGGGCACGCCAGGTGTTGGAGTTTGGAACAGCCCTGTTGGGTTCCGTTGGTGCTACCAGGAAGTGCTGCAGATACGGCTGAGCCCTTTGTGGCACCACTTTCACCACACTCAGAAGTGCTGAAGAAGGTGGTCAGGGAACACCTGAAGCACTTCCAGGTGCACTATAAAAGGAGCAACCTCACTCCAATCAAGGAGCCAGAGTCTGGAAGAAATGGACAAAGCTTGCAGGTAGTGGAGTGGAGATGGAGTCAGAGACGGAGAGAGAAAGAGGCTAGAAGAAAAGAAGGCCCTTTGTTATTTGGTGCTTGTACTGTGAAGTGTTGAAAGGAGCAATAGAAAATCGCTTCCCCACTTAAATGAAGGCGTGCTGTGTGATAAGACTGGGCTCTGCATCTGTCTGTGTTGGGGTTGGGGAGCTGTCTATGATGCGTATCCTTTTAGTTCTTTTCTAAAATTGACCTATTATGGCTTTGCTGTAAGTTATTTAAAGTATTCTTTGTAACATTCAAGAGCAGTGATGTGATGCATGTTGATTAGAACATGTAAATAAGAATTTCACTATACTGTAATATAGTAATAACCGTTTAAGTTTAATATAAACTTATTCAAAAATCAACTTTCTCAGCTTATATTTTCCATCCGCTGACAGTGATGCTTTCAATGTGTACTTTGGATTTATATTTTCACTCAGATTTCTAGTGCCTGTATTTAATCTAATTTTATGCTTGTAAATTGTTTGGCCTAATGCTTTGTTAAGCTAGCTTGCTGTACTCCATCCATTCCCCAGTTAATTCCAGCAGACCCCAGGAGGATTAGGTAAGATTTGAATTCTTTTTCTTATGATAAGAAGTGTCAAAATTTGTCCTGACCTCAGAAGGTGTAAGTTTTAGCACTGGGATGCTAGTACCTCATGATTGTACATGTCAGTGGGATTACAGTGTTTCAACACAGTTAAAAAAGATCGGGAAAGGAAAGACTGGCAAATGTCAAGAATACAAACACATACTGCAGACAATGTGTCCCAAAATCTGTCTGTAAAGCTATTTCCTTCATTCTATACATGTTGCTAATAGCAGGGAGGTACCACCGGTTACTAAAGCTAGATGCTCATGTTCTTTTTGTAGCAAAGATATTAGGCATTGGATTGGTTTGTTTGAGAAATAGAATTAACTGGAAGTCATACTGCACTGTCAAACTAATATAGGAATGTGAGTAACTCTAAGCAGTTTTCAACGGTTTTTTCACCTTTGTTCATAAAATCCAACAAGAACACCAAATTTAGAAAAACTGAAGATCAGATTAATTTGTTTCCTTCCTCTTTGGATTCTGCAGCCTTCTCCCACTGTTTCCATTTATGTGATGGAGACACACCCACTGGACTGTGGGTTCAGTAGACCTACTGATTTCTCCTATTGTTTTTCAGTTTCTCTGTGCCATTTAAATTGGAGAATTTTTTTCTAAGTATATCTCCTCAGTTCCAGAGTTCTTAGGACCAGGTAATGCATAGATAATTTTTGTCTCCACAACCTCTGACTCAAAATGAACATATAATATTTGTTTCCTGTACCTCCCAGCCTTTCTGCAGCCATAGTCACTGTCTATGTTGAGTCTGAATTTTCTTCCTGCATTTGTGTGGGTTTCTCTCCAAGTTTCCTAAGGTTTAATTCCATATCCCAAAGTCATGCATGTGTATGCGACTCTAAATTTGGACCAGTTTATTTGAGTTGACCTGGCACTGAACTGGTGCTCCATCCATTGTTGATCTCTGCATTTTGCTTGATTGATGCCACTTGGGTGGGCTTTGCCACCATAGCAGTGATTAGTTTAAACTCATCTGAAGATAAATTAATGGATGGACACATTTAATTAAGGCTATAAATTAAATGCAGCTAATCAACATAGCCCAGTTGGTTAGAGGTTTTCTGACAGTGAAACTTCACAGAGTCATTGGTTAAAGATGTCAGCCTCTGTATTTTATGGTGTTATGTCATAAAATATTGAAACTATGAGCTCCTCCATAACTCAATACCACACAGAAGAGCAAACCACAAAGGCAAATTCAGTATGGTAAAAGTTAAGCAGTGATGTATCAAAACACACATTGCAGAAATAAATCTGAATTGTTTTCTTCTACAGTATTTGATCACCACTGGTAAAATGGAAATAATTAAATAAATGAATGTCATAAACCTTTCTCTAGTTTGTTTTTTTGCACAGAGCATTTTAAACACTTTCCAGGTCCTGCAGGGAATGATAGCAGGACCAAGTTAGGCTACACCATACTGTTGGTTTTCCACTTCACATACTACCAGCACACTATTCTCTAGCATGGCAGCATGGAGTCTTGCTGTGTAGTGAAACTTTTGTAGTTGTCAACAAAACTAGCATTATGGTAACCAAACATTTGCTTTTGTTCCTGGTGCTATTTTTGATTATTATTGGGCAGGACTACAGCAGCCTCAACTGATACTCGGTAGAAATGTAAACAGCATTGAAAATTGCATTAGACCAACATCCTGGAAGTAGTAGCTGAATTCTATGAAGTATGAAAAATAAATACTCTAATGCACATTTTAATTTTCTGTTAAATTTCAGCATTCATCCTCATTTAATTACAGTTTGAAGACAGCAGATGTGCAACATTTTTAAAAGAGAAGAAAAATAAACTATAGAAGTAAAAGGGAGAGGCAGCAATTTCAGTGCATAGATCACTCAAAGCCTCACTGCTCCATTAATATTATTTTTTTCCTTTCAGCTAACTCGTGTATCATCTTTCATAGTTAATAGTTTATAGTTAATTATTTGAAGGTCAATCAATTAAGCAACAAAGTTTCATCCAAGTTTCATTGCCCTAGCACTTTCAAAGTGAGATGCAGCTCTGTTTAGCACTTCTTGTAGTTAGTAACAAATTTCCTCAGGCTATGGAGGACACACTCTATATATTGCTCAATATAAATTTCCTTTAAGCATTTTTTAATGATTTTACACAAATGAAAATTTACAAATCACATTTTTTTACACAGAGTGATTATTAAGCTGGAAACCTTCATTTGTATCATTCTATTTAACTTGGTTACAGCAATAAAAGCATGTTACATCCATTAGAGGGCTGATAGCTAAAAAATGAAATGCTGACAAAACAGAATTCTAGCTTTTCATTGCACTTCTTTATTCTAAATGTGATCATTTCTTGTGCAGGAGCACCTGAGCTACAACTTGGATTAGAGCCTTAAGAGATTTAAAATGGAGACCTTGGCATGGTTAGTGATGGCTTAGGTGTTTGGAGATTTGGGCACAGTAAAATAATGAAATGCAGTTTTGTTTATTTCATAGTTTTTATCATTATTAAAGATTTTTTTATAGTGTGGTACAGACAGTTTTAATTTTAATTAAATCCATGAAGATAATTGGCTGAGGATTTTGATTTCAAGAATGGTTAGATATGTCTTTATGATGATACCTAAAAAATGCTTAAAGTCATTTCTGAGAATCCAGGGGCTGCAATTTCATCAACACACTAGATGAGATCTCTGAATGGTAAGGGGTGAATTAATGTTCTATCATTCTCAGAAATAAACGGTACTTCTCATACAGGGTAGTGGATGCTCTTTTGGCCACTAAAGTGACTTGAGCTTCACAGACCATACAGGTTAGGTTGGGGAGCATGCACTGGTACAGCACTTTGCCACCCCCATCACATGACAAAACAGCTCGAGATCCCGGTTGACAACCACCCAGACAGACATGTGGTCCAGTCCCACCCTCCAGAAATGATCATCTATCTGCCACAGCCAGGTGTTACATGGGTGTTCCCTTGACCTGGTCCAGCCACTTGGATCCTCAACAATGAGGATCCTGCAAGGACAGATCCCCCACTGGGAATTGTACCATGTAGCCGTAGTGGCGTAATTGATGCTCCCTGATAATGCAGGTAATGTGCCTCATTCTTGCCTCCGTGAGCAACTGCTCGTTTGAAATTCAAACCAGAGACACCCAAAGATTCTCTCCAAAGAGACACATTACTGAAGGAATCCAGTCTTCGTTGGCACTGGGACTCTAAAGACTTGAACCTACGTCCTTTTGCAAAAATATCCGGAACACCACACACCTCTTTCCAGTGACCTTATGACATCCCCCCCCTTAACTCTCCCAATCTGTCTACTGACTTCATAAGAAGAGTCACCAGAGATATGAATGACAATGCTGACATAAGTAAACCTCTCGACGAGGTTGACACTCTTTTCACAGACAGATACACTGCCGATAGCTGTGCCCAAGTGGTCTTTGAAGGTCTGGATCTTGGTTTTTATTCAGGACACTTGCAAGCCCAGACACTCGGACACCTCTTTCAGTCTCTCGAGTGGCCCGATCAGAGCCTTCTTTGACTCTGCGAAGATCACAGTATCTGTCAAGTCAAGATCAATGAATCTTTTTTCAACATGCCATACAAGAGTGGAAAAATGCGATTTAACTGAAAACTCTATTACTGAGAAGAAACTGAATGTATCATGGTGCTGGAAAAATGAATACTCAAGATTCCTGTGTTTACTACACTGGCAAATCAAGAACAGAAATGTTTGTATCAAAATAATTTAAAAGCATTAAACACTTATCTTCACTTTGACCAAGCAATTCTAGTGGTGCTGTATGGATTGCTGATTAATATTTTTGTTTCTGCTGTAGTATTCAGTCTGTTTCTGATCCCTTTCAGTGAGGTGAAGAGTATCCATTGAAAAAGAGAAGTGTCAAGTTACACACAAACACCATGAACATTCCACACTGGTTATATGTTTTAGTTCCACAGATATTTGGAAACAATATGACTGAAACTTTTTTTCTTGTTTAAAATTTTGAAATGCTAGAAGTCTTTTTCTTAAGTCAAGAATGCATGGAAAACATTGGTTTTTCTAACGTGTTTTAAAATTCTGCACAATTTGAAGAATTTGTATATAATGATTATATGCTTATGAAAAATATAGCTTAGCAAAAAATTAAATATATATATTGTACTAAGGTTGATTTCAACACTAATATGGCTATTGTGAAGAAGTATAGTTAAGATCCGTGCCTGCTTTTAGTGGTAAATAGTTGCATGTCATGCAGAGCAGCATAGCAGACATCTTACAAAATACATTAACTGTATGGTGGTGAACTCAAAGGCAAGTTTGTGAGTTTATTTATTAATTTATCCATCCATCCATTATCCAACCCGCTATATCCTAACTACAGGGCCACAGAGGTCCGCTGGTGCCAATCCCAGCCAACACAATGCACAAGGCAGGAAACAAACCCCGGGCAGGGCGCCAGCCCACCGAAGGGCACACACACACCCCAAACTCACACTAGGTACAATTCAGAATATTTATTTATTTTAAATTTTTTTATTATTTTATTGATTTTATTAAAATCACACAACATTCCATACAAATAAATCAATTTTTACAAACATGAGATCGAAAGCAAATCAACCCCCACCCCTGAAAAAGAGAGCTAAGCCAGCAGAGTAAAACTTAAAAGATAGTAAAAATAAGTAAGTAGATGAATTAATAAGTGAATAATGATAAATGGAGAAAAAAAAAGAATAAAGTGGAGAGTATCTGCTTCCTCAGTACTTTAATATCTTATTCTAAAATGTTATTGATTAGATCCTGCCAAGTTTTGAAAAAGTTCTGCACAGGTCCTCTAAGTGAGAATTTGATCTTTTTCAGTTTCAAATAGTATATAACATCAGTTACCCACTGACTTCTTCCAGAGCAATATGAGTCTAAGTGCCAATAGTGTAGTAAAGGCAATTTGTTTGTCCTTCTCCACTTTAAACCCATCTAGGAGTACGCCAAACACAGCTGTTAGTGGATTAAGAGGGATTGTGACACCAAGGCTGTCTGATAGGCATGCTAAATACATTTGGACTACAAGTGGGGTCTGATTCTGAGCTCTCTTTCTCTGATTGATTTCACAGGTTGCTGGAGCTCCACTCCCCTGATGGAAGGAGTACAGTGGTTCTTCGGTGTAAAGATGCAGCTTCTGCCCACTCCTGGTTTACAGCAATTCATACCAATGTTGCAGCGTTGCTCCCACAGGTCCTGGCTGAGATCAATTCCATGGTTGGTTCAAGCAACACTAGTAGCAACCGAGAAGTCAGGCACATAGGCTGGCTTGCAGAACAGGTAAGGTTTATTAACACACTGCTGGATTTAGCTACGTATTTCCCTTAAGAAGAAAAAGAATCGGCCCCAAAAGACGAGGTTTTCAAAATTACATTTAATACATTTTATTGTACAATTAAAAAAATTATATGGTAATGATCTGAAAGCTGCAAACCAAAAAACAAAAAGTTGTAACCAAAACAAAGAATCATTATAAAAAAAATAAAAGGTTAAAAAAACATATCTTTATTCAAAGAAATTGCAAAGAGATATGTAATAGATTTGTTCTTCATGCAGAAGGTTGGATACTTAGAGAACTATATCACAATCTTAAAAATTTGACAATGGTCAATAACATCACACAATTATTTCTGGACACATGGTAACTACAGACAATATGACCATGGCCATAAGAACAGGATTGAAATATCAGATCCTATGATTTTACTGCCAGAGTTATAAAATATGGGCAGGCAAGAGAAAGAATCAGGGGACGAAAACATACAACTGAGGCTACCAAGGGTCAAAACATGACTAATGATAATGCAATAAAGCCGAATTTGTAACCAAGAATAAAGTTTGAATAAGCTAGCCAAAACTTCTATTAACCCAAAGTTCTTAAGAGACAACACATGAGGAACGTTTTGATTTTGTATCCACCAACTCGGATAAAGTCTTGCATGAGCTGCTGGCTGAAACATTGCCAGGCTGATGAACTTTGGCAGCAATTACAGCCTCAAGTCTTTTTGAATATGATGCCACAAGCTTGGCACACCTATCCTTGGCCAGTTTCGCCCATTTCTCTTTGCAGCACCTCTCAAGCTCCATCAGGTTGGATAGGAAGCATCGGTGCACAGCCATTTTAAGATCTCTCCAGAGATGTTCAATCGGATTCAAGTCAGGGCTCTGGCTGGGCCACTCAAGGACATTCACAGAGTTGTCCTGAAACCACTGCTTTAATATCTTGGCTGTGTGCTTAGGGTCGTTGTCCTGCTGAAAGATGAACAGTCGCCCCAGTCTGAGGTCAAGAGCGCTCTGGAGCAGGTTTTCATTCAGGATGTCTCTGTACATTGCTGCAGTCATCTTTCCCTTTATCCCGACTAGTCTCCCAGTTCCTGTCACTGAAAAACATCCCCACAGAATGATACTGTCACCACCATGCTTCACTGTAGGGATGGTATTGGCCCGGTGATGAGCGGTGCCTGGTTTCCTCCAAACATGATACCTGGCATTCACACCAAAGAGTTCAATCTTTGTCTCATCAGACCAGAGAATTTTGTTTCTCATTTTCCATGTACCTTTTGCTAAGGAGTGGCTTCCGTCTGGCCACTGTACCATACAGGCCTGATTGGTGGATTGCTGCAGAGATGGTTGTCCTTCTGGAAGGTTCTCCTCTCTCCACAGAGGACCTCTGGAGCTCTAACAGAGTGACCATCGGGTTCTTGGTCACCTCCCTGACTAAGGCCCTTCTCCCCCGATTGCTCAGTTTAGATGGCCGGCCAGCTCTAGGAAAAGTCCTGGTGGTTTCAAACTTCTTCCACTTACGGATGATGGAGGCCACTGTGCTCATTGGGACCTTCAAAGCAGCAGAAATTTTTCTATAACCTTCCCCAAATTTGTGCCTCGAGACAATCCTGTCTCAGAGGTCTACAGACAATTCCTTTGACTCCATGCTTGGTTTGTGCTCTGACATGAACTGTCAACTGTGGGACCTTATATAGACAGGTGTGTGCCTTTGCAAATCATGTCCAATCAACTGAATTTACCACAGGTGGACTTCAATTAAGCTGCAGAAACATCTCAAGGATGATCAAGGGAAACAGGATGCATCTGAGCTCAATTTAGAGCTTCATGGCAAAGGCTGCGAATACTTATATATATGTGACTAGCAAAATACCCGCGCTTCGCAGCGGAGAAGTAGTGTGTTAAAGAAGCAATGAAAAGAAAAGGAAACATTTTGAAAATAACATAACCTGATTGTCAATGTAATTGTTTTGTCACTGTTGTGAGTGATGAGTGTTGTTCTCATATATATATATATATATATATATATATATTTACACACACACACATAAACATATATATATATATACATATCTATACATATACACATATATACATACATATATATCTACATATATACACACACATATATACACAAATACATATATATATATATACACATACACACACACACATATATAAACATATATATACATATACATACATATCTACATATATACACACACAGCTATTTTGTATCAGTGCAATACGCTGTTTGTTAAAACGGTTGACTCCCGCTCTTACGTGCAATAACAAATCAAATCATTCAGTTGTCTTTGCTCATATGTCATTTTAGAGCTGGACGCCTGGCATCTTTTTGGCCACAAGTTCGTTTCTGTTTGGTGTGAGGTTCTGTGTTGTGGAGATTCTCAGGATGGATTGCAGGTGCTCATCAGTGAGGCGACTCCTGTGTGCTGTTTTGTTAGTCTTTATCACTGAGAAGAGCTTCTCACACAGATATGTGCTACCAAACATGCACAAGGTTCGAGCCGCATGTAGACGGACTTTTTTTGTTCTTCAAAGTCACCAAAGCGCCGTGCAAACTCCGCGCGTTAACCAAGTCTACCTTATTATGCTGCAAGTTATTGCGAAGCTAGAGTTATTGCGCACTAAGTGTTCGGCAAGGCAGCTGAAGCGCTGCATTATGGGATCTATAGTTTATTGTGTTACCAGCGCTTCATATACCCGGGCTTTAATAACAATAATACAGTATATAAAATGATCTCGCGGGCCGGATATATTTATATTTACACGCCCGGGCCGGATGTGGCCCGCGGCCCTTGAGTTTGACACATATGGACTAAATAGAACTTGAAAAGATATATTTTTTCAAATGTGATCGCAATTCAGATAGAGTTGACGCAAGACTACAGCCTGCATGCCTCAATGAGTCATCCTCCCCTCGCTCTTACTTTTTTACCGTTCATCTAATGAATACACTGAGTATGGCTTTACCAAAACAATCATTGATGGCGAATAAAGTATCCATTATTCGAGTATGTAGAGCGGGATATATATATATATATATATATATATATATATATACCAGCGTATTGCAGCGAGAAGTAGTGTGTTAAAAAGGTAGAAAAGAAAAGGGAACATTTTAAAAATAACGTAACATGACTGTCAATATACAGTATTTGTTTTGTGAGTGTTACTGAGTGTTACTGTCATCAAGGATTTGATTATCATTATTTCTTTCAATCAGGTTCGTATTTGTAGGATGTGTTGTGTTCAAGTTACATTCCGTGTTTGTCAATCGTTGTAAAGATGACAGGTTTCATTCATCGATTCGTTTCTTACTGCATCAATAAACAGCTCGTCTTCTTCTTTATCTGAGACCTGACACACTGCATGCACGGGTTTTTTACACTGTCTTCCTTTAGCAGGACATTGACTTTTCCACCGTGTGCTTTGTTTCCACAGTAGCTGCATTTATGAATATGCTTATCAGACGCTTCATATTTTTTGCTGCCTTTTCAATTGTGCAATTGTTTTTGTTCAGCTCTTTGGAACTGTTGCTTTTATCTGTGCACTGCGTCAGTTCACGTGAGCCACTCGGTGTACTTGCATCGAAGGTTCCCAGCTGTGCTGGTGCCATCTCGTGCTATGTCCATAGCTTTATTTAATGTTACCTTAGTCCTGGCACTTAAAACTTTCTCTCGCAGTTTTGCTGAGTTTGTGTCAAACACCACCCTGACCATCTCATCTTCCTCTCCATAAGCACAGTCCTTCACCCGTGAATATTTACCCGTGGCAGTTTGCTATTGGATTGCCGCTGACGGACGGCCTTATATGGGCAGGCACTAAATTACAAACGCCAGCGGCAGTCTGTCTATGAACTTAATTTAAAGTGTAGGTTTACATCGTGCTTTGTTTCCGAAGTAGCAGAACTGATAAATATGGTTGTATATGTCACTCGCTCGCTTCTTATTGTTTCGCTGCCTTCTCAATTATATAATGCATGTTTTCTTGAGCGCTTTTTTGAGGTCTTCCTGGTTTTCTATGTACTGCGTGATTACGTGGGAGGCGTGATGATGTCACACGAAACTCCGCCCCCACAGCGTTGAAGCTCATCTCCATTACAGTAAATGGAGAAAAACTGCTTCCAGTTATGACCATTACGCGTAGAATTTCAATATAAAACCTGCCCAACTTTTGTAAGGAAGCTGTAAGGAATGAACCTGCCAAATTTCAGCCTTCCACCCACACGGGAAGTTGGAGAATTAGTGATGAGTCAGTGAGTGAGTGAGTGAGTGCCTTTTATTAGTATAGATTTCTCGGTTGTTGTTTTTTTTAATAAATTTCCAAAAACCTCAAGCAAACTTTTTTCACGTTGTCATTATGGGGTGTTGTGTGTAGAATTCTGAGGAAAAAAATTAGTTTAATCCATTTTGGAATAAGTCTGTAACATAACAAAATGTGGAAAAAGTGATGCGCTGTGAATATTTTCTGGATGCACTGTAAATTGTTTATTTTCATGTCTAGTAAAATTAACAGGGAGCACAGAGATCATCCTTACATGCTTTAAAGCTGAAAATTAAAACATTCTCCTCCCTCACCTAAAATAAGGGTCAGCTGTTTCCCTATAAGTATATGATTTTATATTTCTTCATAATGGCAAACTGAAGTTTCAGAGAATACATTGTCAGGATAAAATGACAGTTTATAACCTGAGCCAGCCTCCAAGACTGAAGCAACATGTTAAAACTTTACAAATGCCTAAACAATAAATTAACTTTGCAATGTTTTTTTTAATTATACAACCATATTAAAAAAACAACATTTATATAATCATAATGCTTAATGACCTCTGAACAGAATCGGAAATGACATGTAACAGCTCTGCCTGCTGAGGGCTGCAAGGGTGACAGAAACCACATAATGGAACACTGATGTACCAATTTCTAAGTTATGGTGTATCCTCCTGCCAAGAGTGACGACAGAAACAGACTAATTGTACCAATTTTATTCTAAGCATGCTTTTAAATATTCATTAGAACAGTGTCACCTGGAATAGTGCCATCCAACAAATCATTTTTTATTTATTGATGACTTTATTTTCAGCACTTTATTTTTTTTAGTTAGTTTAACTATATGTAATAAGTGAGTTTTTCATGTATTGGATTATATCTGTCAGTAAGCTAAAATACACAGCACACAAATATCAGAGAAAGCAAATTATTTTCTGTAAAACCACTCAGGAACAGCAAAGCAGAAATTTTTACAAACAAAATGCACGTTTTTATTCAGGTTTGGCCAAAGTAGATTGATTGGGTAAGGGCCAAACAGAGACTCGGTGGTATGGCTTGATTTTGCACCTTTGTGTAGGTAATGAAGTCGATGAACCATTGTGATCGCTATGGATACAAAATCCTTTAGTTTCTTTAGACACGCTGTAAAATTTAAGAGAACTGTCTTATAATCTGTCTTGTGGCATGGAGGGCATGTCTTTCGATTGTAGTGCAAATACTTTTCCGGGATGTCAAGATAACAAAAAATGGTATCTCCAAACTCTATCAACTGTTGTGAGCTGACCATGCTGACTCCTAAACCTTCCATATCCTGACCACTTCTTCTGGGCAACTCTCTTTGTGCCCCTAACTATGTCTTCTTCGGTAGCTACTGTCTTCTGCCATTTGCACTGTGGTTTCATTAGTATCTTAAATGGCCTTTGCACGCAGTTAGTCTCCTTAGAAACATGAAACTAGGATGACTAGAAGACATCAATGTAATTGTTGTTCTTATCTGATTCATGTATCTTCATAGAGCTGACAAACTTTATCCCTACTGCAGACCTGTTGCCCAAACCAAATTGCACCTTTGTCGAAATTAATTTCCTACTAAAAAATTAATTCATTCTTAAGTCCAGTTTGTGAGAACTATTTTACTATTGCATTGATGTCAAAAGATTTTAAATTAGGCGAATGGCAGCAATGCTAATACTGTAATTAAACATTAAATTGTAAACATTATTCGTAACAACAAGTCGTTGCAATAATAGGGGGACATCCAACACTCCAGTAGACAAACTAATGACAACAGAACAGACATTTTACTCAGAAGCCACACTAAAGACAACCAAAGAAACAACACAAAATGACCAGACAAAAAATCTCAGTAGTTATTTTGAACACCACGGCAGATGATTTAGGCATAGTGTATGCATTTATTGTAGCAAGCAATGTAATTTGAGCAGGAGACATAGAGACACTATGCAGAATGAGTGTTTGAGCCCTCTGACAAACTAGTGCATTTATTGTTTTACTCCATAACACATAACCGGTAAATCCTACATATCAATCCACTGGGCTCCTAACTGTCGTCTTCTCATCTACTTGACAGTACACTGGTTCGTCCATCCAGCTTCTGCCACCCACTTGATATCCTCACTCGGGCTGCCCCTCATGTTCACTTTGTGCCACTGAAAATCGTGGTGATTTAAAGAGCCCGTCCTGCTGAAATGCATTTGGAGAGCTCACTGTCAATCAGATTGCTTATTTCACTGCATGTGCAGGTAGCTGATTCCACCTGAATGATAATTGATTATGTCTGCTGACCACTACAATATCAAATGTTATATTAATCAGATTCTACAAACTGTATTAATTACACACTCAAAACCAGAACATCACCAAGGCCAACAAAACAAATATATATTGCAATAAGAGTCAGGAAGAAGCATAAAGGTTTGGGAATTTTGTACCCTGTATACTTGAAAAGATGCAAAAATAAAAGTCTCTACAGACTGGGAGCTCAAAACGGAACTATTACATCTATGATGGCAGATATATATGCTGGAGACAGGAAGAGGAGGGAGCTTGTGGAACTGGAACCAGAAGTGATGTCATGGGTGGGGGGGTCGTGGTTGATGGAAATTATGTCATTAGGAGGCCGGTTATGCTGAGGGTCTGCAGACGGAAAAGAGAAGAGAGTATTACTGGACAGCGCCACCCCTTGGTTCGGCTGAGAAACATTTATTTTCGAGCCAGTAAGCTATGTTCTAAATGCACGTTTGTGACAATATACAGTATACGTACAGTATACGTACAGTATAAGTAATACAAACACCACAGGTGGTTGCAGGATACACAAACATCGAGCAAAATAGAGGGAAACATAAATGGCAACTCACCATATGGGTTACTCACTTGGTATTTGTTTAGAATAACTTGTTTGGGATTGTCTGTAACCAAGTAATCTGTAGTGAAGAGATGGATTTTGTCTGAGTCTTGTTGGCGCCTCCTTCACAGCTGAGACCCAAGCCCTGTTCCTGCCACTTGATAGATGCATTGCTATAACAACAGATTAGGAGAATATGTTCAAAAGTAGTAGAGGTTAAATTTGATACATTTTCTAATATCCACACTGTGATTTTTGCAAAATGGTGCTTTTCACTGTGTAATTATTAACATTATATACAGTATTAATGACTTTGCTCATACGCACAAGCTTGCTACACTGAGTTACCACCAGCGCCAAATAACCTATCTGGGCAAGAAGTGTAATCACAGTGGCTAGAAAGGTGTCTGTCAATCAATAAAAATACACAGAATTATTTTCAAATATAATTTTTGCTTACGATTTGAGCCTATCAGTTTGACAGGGTGACCATTGCCTCCTGAAGCCCACCTTGAATGACTGGTCTGCCTTGGTCCCCTATACTATCAACACACAACTGACAGTCATTTGAGCACTGCTGCACTGCCAGTGCATGTTCCTAGTTGTTCCGCAGATTCTGCAGTGACCTTCTTCCAGTGCAATATACCGATTTCTCAATTTAGAGAGTAGATGTTCACAGGACATCTGACACATTACATACAGACATTTTAATTTAAAAAATTATATTCTAATCTGTGATATTAAAGAGTAATTCATATTATATCGTTAAATGGCTTGCTTTGCATTCGCGCCCTTACCTCCAGAATGTGTAACAGTTTTTTTCCCCCACGAAGTCAGATTCCTGAACACTCACGGACTGATCTGATATCTGATATACTGTATGTGTTGTACTCTGCAATGTTGCACATGGTTGCACATTTGACTCACATGCACCTTGTTATATATTATGTGTCTTTATGTTATGTATCATGGATTCTTAATTGTCCTGTTTTCTGTGTAGCACCATGGTCCTGGAGGAACGTTGTTTCATTTCACTGTATGCTGTACTACTGTATATGGATGAAATGACAATAAATAATCTTGAATGTGCCACTTATTTTATTGCTGGGTTGTTGAAAACTGTAGCTTTTCCTGGAAGTGTCAGCTCTGGCTGAAGAGGGTCACATGTATCAAGTCAAGTCAAGTTGGGGAGCACTGGTACAGTGCGTTGCCGCACCCACTACATGTTGAAACAGCTTGGGATCCCGGTTGGCAATACCCCAGACAGACACGCGGTCCAGTCCTACCCTCTGGAAATTACCCTCTATCTGCCGTAGCCAGGTGTTACATGGGCGATTCCTTGGCCTGGTCCAGCCACTTGGGTCCCCAACAATGAGGATCTTACAAGCCGGATCACCCTCGAGGAAACGCACCACATGACCGTAGTACTGTAACTGATGCTTCCTCACAATGCAGGTAATGTGCCTCATTCGGGACTCCATGAGCAACTGCTCATTCGACACAAAGTCAAACCAACAGTACCCAAGGATTTTCCAAAGAGACACAGTACCAAAGGAGTCCAGTCTTTGTCTCAGGTCGCTGGGTAGCGTCCATGTCTCACAACCATATAGTAAGACAGGAAGCAGCAGGACTCTAAAGACTTGGACCTTCGTCCTTTTATATAGATATCAGGAGTGCCACACACCTCTTTCCAGTGACCTCATGACCCCATGACGCCCCATGCTCTCCCAATCCATCTACTGACTTCACAGGAAGGTCACCAGAGACTTGAATGTCACTGCCAAGGTAAGTAAACCTCTCAACAAGGTCAACACTCTCTCCGCAAACAGACACACTGCTGATGGTTGTGCCCAAGAGGTCATTAAAGGCCTGGATCTTGGTTTTTACCCAGGACACTTGCAAGCCCAGTCCCATTTTTTTCTGCATAGTTTGGATCAGTCCTGTTGCTATACCTATCTTATATTCCAGTTCAAAATATTAGCCTTTGCTGTTAGATTATTTAGCTAAAAGTATTCTAATATTGAGATACTGGAACAGCAAGAAATTGTTATAGGGACCTACATTTAGGGATGCTCTGAATAGATTTTTATCGGGCTGATACCGATCACTGATATCATATTACTGGATTGGATAACTTCGATTCATACTGATTATGACTTTATTAGACATTAGACACTCAGACTCCTCACTCAGTCTCTCGAGGGCCCCGATCAGAGCCTCCATTGACTCCGTGAAGATCACAGCATCATCAGCAAAGTCAAGATCCGTGAATCTTTCTTCACCAACAGATGCCCCACAGCCGCTGGACCCCACGACCTTGCCCAACACCCAGTCCATACAAGCATTGAAAAGAGTAGGAGCAAGAACACACCCCTGATGAACCCCAGAATCAACTGTGAAAAACACAGATGTCCTGCCTCCACTCTGCACAGCACTCACAGTACCAGTGTAAAGGCCAGCCATGATATCCAGCAACCTCAAGGGGATCCCGCGAACCCTCAGGATGTCCCACAGGGCAGCTTGTTCAACTGAGTCGAACGCTTTGTGAAAAACGACAAAGGCTGCAAAGAAACTCTACCGATATTCTTGTTTGCGCTGTATGAGAACCCTCAATGCCAGGATGCGGCCGATGGTAGGCTTCTTAGACTGTTCCGGTCGCAGGTAGGTGAGCAAGTGATCACGGATCCTATTGAGGATGACCCTAGCAAGGACCTTACCCGGCACCGAGAGCAGTGTTATCCCCCTGTAGTTGCTGCAATCCAGGCAATCACCCTTCCCTTTCCAGATGGGGACGACAAGTCCCATTTTCCAGTCAGTTGGGATGATGCCAGTCTCCCAAATGGAAGCAAAGATTGCTTGCAATGCCAGGAGGACAGCCTTACCACCAGCCTGGAGAAGTTCACAGCGGATACCCCAGATCCCTGAGGTTTTAAAAATGGATCATTGAGGTAAATCAAAACTGTAAATGCAAAACACGCTTATCTATAAAGAAAGAAGAATAATGAGAATGTGCATATTCTAGACAGCGATTCAATAAAGAGATTTGAACCTAGCTCTTTGGAGCTGTTAAGCAGATATGCTAACTGCTGTAGCACTTTGTGCACATTTAAACCCATTTTAAAACTCAAGGTTTTGGTTTTGTACTAGCAATGTTGAAACAGATTTTTTTTCTCATTGCAGGGACAGTATACCAACAGAGCCTAAGGTACACAATGTACTTTACTTTCATTACAGTCTTAAATCTTAGTTTTGCCCTTGTGGTGAACCACTGGGATAAAGTGACATTTTTGCAGCTAGTCTCAGTGATTTAATATCTACTTATGATGCTGTCACTCAAAATGATCTATTTGTCAGGGTATTTCTTTGATTATAGGGCGACTCCTGCTGAAACTCTTGTTTTTTTTTCTAAGGTTGTTTTAATTTTAACCTTAAAGCCTCAAGAGGAATAATTTAAAGTCTTGGAGCATTTTGAAATAATCTCCATTAAATGCAGACGTTCCATGGCCAGGTTCAGAGCCCTGTAATCCGGAACTCCAGTTTTCTTGTTTAGTCTCAATTCTTGTTGAAAACTGAGGCTCGGACGTAGTATTCCCTTCTGTACAAATCTCTTTTGTGCTTCATGGGTCATTAAGAGCAGTTGACTAATTTTTTTCTCGAAACCCCCAGTCTGTCTACTCAAGGGAATGGAAACATGGGTAGCGTGAACACCTCAGGGCCCATAGTGTAACTGCTTCTTTCTTTAACCATGAAACACTGTGTTAAACATTGTAATATGAAACTGCATCCCATTAGAGATGGAGGTTTGAATGCATGTTTTCTGTAATACTGCTGAGGAAAGCCTGCTGCCATCAACAATGAGGCTAGGGGAGGTTAATCTTAATTTAATTTAGTGTACAGATGCTCTTAAAAGCCAACTTTCTTTCAAAAGTGCTCATTTACTGTATTTTAATTTTCCAACAAAGAAGATTCATAGTGACTGAAGCTTAATCTGGACTCAAAAATGTCTATGATTTGTTTTTTCATGCTTCATTCACATTACAAATCTGCTTAATCAACCACAAAGTCACGAGTCCCATTTTTTTCTGCATAGTTTGGATCAGTCCTGTTGCTATACCTATCTTATAGTCCAGTTCAAAATATTAGCCTTTGCTGTTACATTATTTAGCTAAAAGTATTCTAATATTGAGATAGTGGAACAGCAAGAAATTGTTATAGGGACCTACATTTAGGGATGCTCTGAATATGTTTTTATCGGGCTGATACCGATCACTGATATCATGTTACTGGATTGGATAATTTCGATTCATACTGATTATGACTTTTTTTTTCCCCCATTATCTCTTTAAATACATCTTTATCTAATAAAATATGCAGAGAAAATATTTGGCTTTAATACATATGTCATTAAAGAAAATAAAATGCTTCTCATAATTGAAAGTTGTCATATTGTATATTTTTTCTGTAATGTACTTTTATGAAAGAAAGCTTAATTAAAAAAAAGTAGTTTTCACCATTTGTGTGACAAAAATATATATATTTTTTTTTTTTTTTTTTTATTAATTTTATTGCAATCCATACAAAGCAGTCAAGTTTTTACAAAAAGAAAAATCGAGTTAAGAACAGATCGATCGCCACACCTGAGAGAGAGAGCAAGCCAAACACCGTAAAATTTAAGGCTTGTAAACATACCTAAATTAATAAATTCTCTGTGCTTCATGAACTTATTTTAAAATATTACTGATTAGATCCTGCCATGTTTTGAAAAAAGTCTGTATGGATCCTCTAACTGAGTATTTGATTTTTTCCAATTTCAAATAATATAACACATCGGTTTCCCACTGACTTAAAAGAGGAGAGTTTGGGTTCTTCCAGTTTATCAGAATAAGTCTGTGTGCCAAAAGTGTAGTGAATGCAATCACAATTTGTTTGTCTTTCTCCACTTTAAGCTCCCCTGGAAGAACCCCAAACACAGCTGTTAATGGGTTAGGAGGGATTGTGAGTCCAAGGCTGTCTGAGAGGTAATTAAAAATTTTTGTCCAGAATAATGTTAATTTGGTGCAGGACCAGAACATGTGACCCAGTGAGGCTGGGACTTGGTTGCAACGTTCGCAGGTTGGATCATGTCCTGGAAACATTTTGGAGAGTTTTAGTTGAGACAGATGTGCTCAATATATAATTTTAAGTTGTATAATTGTATGCTTTGCGCATATGGAGCGCGAGTGAATTCTCTGCATTGCTACTTTCCACTCCTTTTCTGATATATTAATTTAGAGATCTTTTTCCCAGTGTCCTCTTGGATCTTTGAAAGGGAGAGATTGTAAAATGATTTTATATATTGTAGAGATGGAGTCTAAGTCCTTGAGATTGAGCAATATTTTTTCCAGCATGGGTGAGGGTGCAAGATGAGGAAAATCTGGAAGGTTCTGTTTAACAAAGTTCCTGATTTGAAGATAGTGAAATAAATGTGTAGCTGGAATGTTAAATTTGGAGTGTAATTGTTCATAGGATGCAAAGACATTGTCTATTTAAAGATCTCTAAGGAAGTTAATTCAAAATTTTTTCCATATATTAAAAACTGCATGTTTGTGAAGGTTGAAAGAGGTGGTTCTCTTGCAGAGGTGCCACAGATAGAAGCTTCTCCGTCTTAAAATGCTTTCTACATTGGTTCCAGATTCTAAGTGAGTGGAGTACAATTGGGTTATTTGTATATTGCCGATAACGTGTGTTTATTAGAGCACAGAGCAAGGAATACAAAGAAGTACTGCAGGATTTTACTTCTATTGCGGTTCAAGCCTGTGTATGTTCTTCTATTTGTGTCCAGGTTCTTATCACCTGTATATTTGCTGCCCAGTAATAAAACTGGAAGTTAGGTAGAGCCTTCTGCCTTTTGTCATTGTAGGGTCGATCTTTCGATGCGTGGATGTTTTGAATTCCAAATAAATGAGGTTATTGTTGAATCTAATTGCCTAAAGAATGATTTATTAATATATATTAGAATGTTTTGAAATAAACCTTCTAGCTATGATTTTAGAGAGTATTTTAACGTCGTTATTCAGAAGTGAAATTGGTCTGTATGATGCACATTGTAATAAGTCCTTATTTTGTTTTGGAAAACAGTGATTAGTGCTTGGCTTAAAGGTTTGAGGAAGAGATTGGTTATCTCTGGCTTCTGTAAATGTTGCTAATAGGAGGGGAGCTAGCTGAGCGGAGAATTTCTTGTAAAATTCTGCAGGGTAGCCATCAGGGCCTGCTGCTTTCCCGCCTTGGAGTGACTTTATAGCATCTAGTAATTCTGATAACGCCAGAGGTTTATCAAGTTCCTCTGCACTAAAAGCGTCTATTTGTGGTATCTGTAATGTATCCAGAAATGCATTAGATTGTGTATTGTCTTCTTTAAACTCAGTAGTATATAGGGATTTATAGTAGTCTCTGAAAGTGTGCATTATATTTTTGTGTTCGACGATTTTATCTCCGTTCGTGTTGGTGATTACCCAGATTACGTTGCGCACTTCTTGCTTGTGAATTTGTTGAGCTAAAAGCTTATTAGCTGTTTCTCAATGTTCATAATAATGATGTCTGGATTTGTAGATTAGTTGTTCAGTTTCTTTAGTTGTCAAGAGGTTTAATTCCGAATGTAGAGCCTGCCTCCTCCTATGTAGAGTCTCGCTTGGTAGTCTGGCATGTTCTTCATCTATTTTAGTAATTTCGCTTTTTATCTCTGCTACTTTCTTGGCTTCGGATTTATTTCTGTGGGAAAGATATGAGATAATCTGTCCTCTTAAGAAGGCCTTAAGAGTTTCCCAGAGTATTCCTGCAGAGATCTCGGGGATGTATTTGTCTCTAGAAAGAATTTGATTTGTTTGGATATAAATTCCGTACAATTCTCATCAGCTAATAGAAGCGGGTTGAGGTGCCATCTGCGGTGTGAGTGTATGGGGCTTAGTAATTTTAGCTCCAAGATCATAGGTGCATGGTCAGAAATAACAATAGCATCGTATTTGTAAGATTTAATCATAGGCAAGAAGTTATTGTCTATAAAGAATCCTTGAGTAGCAATGATGTACTGGTGAGTAGGAAGAATATGTTCTTGAATTTGGGTTTAAAAACCTCCAGGGGTCTGATAAGTTGTGATCAGTTATAAACTTTGTAATTATCTTTGCGGTGTTAGATGCCGTTCCCCCTGTGGAGGAAGTCCTATCTAAAAGTGGATTTAGAACACAATTAAAGTCCCCAGCCATTATAACTTTATGAGTGTTCAGATTGGGAATGGATGCAAATAAATTTTGTATAAATTCCTTATCATCAACATTAGGTGCATAAACATTTATCAAAATCATTTTACAGTTAGATAAGTCTCCCATGACCATTACATATCTCCCTTCAGGATCCAATACTACATCTGATGCTACAAATGGTACTGTTCTATGTATGAGAATTCCCACACCTCTAGTTTTCTTTGTAAAACTAGAATGGAACATTTGGCCAGTCCAGTCTTTTGCAGCAGGAACTGATCCTTGCTTAGTAAGTGGGTCTCCTGTAAAAATACTATTTTAGCATTTAGACCTGTTAGGTGAGAGAGTACTTTCTTTCTCTTTAATTCGTGATTCAGGCCTTTAACATTCCAGCTTACAAAGTTAACTGTCCCATCATGGAGACACTGATTCTGAGTTTTTGATGTCATTTTATAGTCTTAACTGGAAGTGAGACAGTTTCAGCCTTAATTTCCTATTTCCCCTAGAGTTGTTGCCATGCAGCTTATTATTACATTGGTAGTTATAATTATAAAGATTAAGAGGATAGATTAGGTATAGATCAAGCCTGCTCTCTTTCTCTCCCCCCTTAACCCCCCACCCTCCCTTTTTGCCTCCCCAAGTGAGGCTAAAGCCCACTTCACACAGTCCCAGTCCTATATATATATATTCTAACATATTGATTCCATTAATTACCTTTGGCAGTTAAACATTGCTTAAATGTAAATGTACATGCACAAGGTATTCTCATTTTTAATCTTTAATTGCACTACAGCTTTTTTGCTGTTAAAATATACATGTACTATATTTATGCAGATTTTTTTTCCCCCCCCAGAGTATCAGTTAGACATTACTAATTCTTGAGGTGTATATATATGTAAGAATTGCCATTTTAATTAGGCTATACTTGTTTCTTACCAAAACCTTCACTGTATGACATATACAAACAAATAATAATCATTTAAAAAAGCCGCAAATCTGTCAAATATTCATAAGGTGTTTATCAAGAAGATACAAGGTCTAACCTGCTTAACAAGTTTACAAATAAAATATATACATTTTACTGTTAAATTAACAAGCCTAATGTTTACAAAGCAGCAATTTTGAATTCTTCTTTATCTCGTATTTTTTAATTGAAAATGTAAGCTGTTGCGCTTAATTCAAACTCCTCCTGTCCTCCTTTCTTGCTTGTCAAAATCTGACACCAACTTCCTTAGTCATCCAATTTTTATCTCATCGGTGCAGAAAGGGCAGAGTCTTTTCTAAGTCTCAGGGGCAGTGCTAGACAGCCTCCTTAGGTGGCCCTTCAATATTACAGGGGAAATGGATTATAACATTAGCACCAGTGACCGTTTTCAGCCCATGGTGGTCTTGTTTACCTTGCCATAGCCAGGAAGGTGGTCCCCAGGTGCATATGCATGACATCCCTTTACTTTACTGCACTGTTTCATCCATGGGTAAACACCAACAGACAACTGCAAGCAATAAAATCATTACTATGATTTTCACTGAAAGCGACATTTCAGCTTTTTTCTAGTCGTGAACCCTAAGATGGCAGAGATGAGATGTAAAAGAGGTTGCTGAAATCTGATCTACCAGTTTTACTTCTTGGCTAAAGGAGGTCTCCATCAGCTAGCAGAAGTTTTGACCTCTTAATCTGTGAAGCAATGTCTTTCTTCCTCAGTTTCTCTGAGCACACTGTCAGTTACAGTATTGCTCATTCAGAGAAAGTTTGCAGGATTTGATTGATGTCAGTGTTTCAATCTTTTAAAAGATTTGCCCAATTTCTGACATTTCTGGTGCCTGTTTAGGTCGCTTTTTTGGACTAATCTATGAAAATGTGCAAGGAACTAATTTTATCATCAAGGTATGCAATAATAATGGAGGTATTAGTTATGATACCATTCATGTCAGTATTATCAGGCATTTCTTGGTAATTCCAAAATCATATTTACTGTTGGTATAACCCTTGTTTTATGCAATAGTTCTAACCATTGAAGGTGTCTTTTAATTGACTTCAACTGTATGCTTCTTTGGACATTGAATGGATTAGTTTAGCTCAACCCATAACCTTGAATTGTATTAACTGAGTTTGCTAATGTATAAGCAGATGTGTTCAACAGAAACTGTGGTTGAATAGAGCTGTTAAGATGGCCTACTGATTGATCCCTTAGTCAAGTCATTAGTCAAAATCTTAGAAACAAATTGTGACAGTGGAAAGATAATTTAACAGATCGTTCAAACACAAGTCATTTTACTTGTTGAAAATGTAAGGATGCTTTCTTTTCTGTTACTGCTGTTTAAATTTCATAGACACGCTTCATTTTTGGCAATCTACTTGCCACAGAGCAGCACAGAGTCCAGCTGGCAAACATTCAGCAATTTAATTTCCAAGTGTAAAGCAAAAAATCATTTTTGTATTCATCATGAGGGTTTGGCTCAAGGAGGGATTGTTCCATTGTGTTTAATAGTTTTGTTATCTCAGTACTGAAAAGTAATGTTTTACTTTTACCTTGAGAAAACCAAGTAAGAATAGCTCTTTATAATTTGAAAAAACAGTTGAGAGCATATTTTCAGTTTTCTCAACGCCATACTCCACACAATGAGTGGTATTTATAGCATTATAATTTAATACAAATATGGCTTTATCTCTTTCATATGTTGTTTTCAACTTTGCATTTTCTAAGATTATCATTGGCATAACATTCACTGACAATTATACATGTCGATGGTGTTCTTGGTGACTGTGTGTGCCCATTTGCCTTCAGATCATTAACAGCTCCTCCCATGTAGTTTTGGGCTGATCTCTGACCTTTACCATGATTACCCTTACCCCATGAGGCAAGATCTTGCATGGAGCTCCAGACGGAGAGCAAATGATGGACATTTTATGTTTCTTCCATTTCCAAATAATCACACCAACAGTTGTCAGCTTCTCACCAGGCTTCTTGCGGATGGTCTTGTAGTCCATTCCAACCTTGTGCAGGTCTACAATCTTGTCCCTGACATCCTTTGACAACTCTTTGGTCCTGCCCATGGTGGTGGAGAGGTTGGAATGGAAGAAATTGATTCCGTGGAAAGGTTTGCTTTATACATATAACTCCTGAGTTGAGATCGGGAGTATCTGTAATTGATTGATTGATTTGTGAGCGCCAGTCTGTGAGAGCCAGAATTCTGGTTGGGTTGTAAGGGATCAAATACTTATTTCACTCAATGACACGCAAGTCAATTTATAACTTTTATATGATGTGTTTTTTCTGGATTTTTGGTTTATATTCTGTCCCTTTCCATTCAAATGAAACTACCATAAAAATTAGAGACTGTTCATTTCTTTGTAAGTGAGCAAACTTACAAATTCATCAGGGGATCAAATACTTCTTTCTGCCACTGTATATCTGTTGAGTTGGCCAACTCAGTTTGTCTCTACTGCCTTTGTGTTTACAGTGTGCCAGTGCCCCCATACTCCCTTTTAAAATAACTAAATACTCAACCTATCACCCTTTTACTTCAATTACATTATGATCACTGTGCTGAATTTTCTCTTATAAAGAGGATACACACTTATTGATTATTATTCCCTTCTTAATTCTTGTCTAAAGAATTGGGCGTGCTTTTAAACATTTATGTAAGATTTATGATCAATTAGTTCTTAAATGGATACATTTTTGTCTAGTTAGTATATTTCCCTGTACGTCACATATTTGGATTTGCTTAGTGATGATGCTTTTACACCACTCATCTATACTATGTGTGTGCGCCAAATAAAAGCTGAAGCTGTTGCATAGCTCAGCACCAGCTCCTGGGAGTTTATAGTCACACAAGTTAAATTTCTGATCAAAAATAAAAGAAGAAATATTCAACTTAAATTTCAGTGCTAGCAACCACAAATCAACATGCCAATACATCTGCTGGCTTTAGCCTTGCTATAAGCTTGCTATTGCCTCAGCACCAAAAGTAAAATGGTACTTGATTTTTGTCCACTTCCTGTTATGCCAAAAGATGGAGTTGAATCGTTTTCTTGAAATATTCAGAGCCCACATTTTTTTTCATTAGTTTGTCAGGAGAAAAACCCTTCTTTTGTGTATTGTCCATGTGTCTGTCTCAGTTTGTTCTCAGTTTGGTTAGGTTACATCCAGGGTTTGTTCCTGGCTTATGTATATTCACCATTTTTTTTTTGTTAATTTTGAATTATTTTTTTCTTTTTTTTTTGTTTTTGTTAATTAATTTAGTATTATTTAGTATTTATGTATTGTGTATTTAAGTTGTTTGAACAGTATGTGGGACTGCCATTATGAGAAGGTTGAGAAGATAGCATAGTGTTGAGGTTGGTGGGATAAAGTTTATCATAAGTATGGCATTGAATTTTGTTTTCTGTGAATTGGATTTTGCTTTTGGTTTATGTCTTTGGACTTGTTTGTTCTCTTTTAAATGGATATAAAACAAACTTTTTATGTTTTAAACATACTTCATTAGATTTGTCCATAAAACCATATATTCTATGGGCAATTTTGCACATTTATGACATTTAAAAGTATTTTTGTACTTTTAAATCCAGTATCCCATTTTGAGCCTCAGCAAGCCCAAAGGCCTGCTTCTTGAGTTTTGGGGCTTGGCTGCCTGGGATGAGGCCTGTTTTTGTGGCAGGCCAGTATGTATATTGTGTAGATTTTCTATCTTTTTTTTTTTTTTTGTAAATTATTTTTTATTATTTTGTTTCATTATTATTATTGCACACATGGGGGCTGATCCTTTTAACAGTGTCATGAATCCTTTTGTCGATGTTATGTTACATAAGCAATGTGAGCCTCGCCCACTGTTCATTGTGTTCACTGTGAGAGGAAAATTTGTACCAGCACAGTTTGAGCATTCATATGCTCCAAGCTGAAATGGCCCATGGATAGAAACTACATTTAAATTTCAGTCCAGAAGTACTTTTATGCACCCTGTGAATCACTTGCAAGGTTAGTATTGGTCTTGTAAAATTCCTGGGGTCAACCTTCCCAAGAAACCCTATTTAAATTCTACTGACCAAAACTGTGATCTGTAGATTGCTGTCTCCATCCGTCTCTCTGGGGGATGAAAAATATGTTGTTCTTTGTTTCCCCCACTGTCCTTCTTTTTTGGATCCATCCCTAGAATTATTTTCTTATTACTGTATTATTGCATCCTGTTCATGATGCTGCCCAATATATCATAATTCTGGAAGTTACCATATCAAAATTCACATTGGAGTAAATTAAATACTATAACAATGATAATAGTGACACTAATTTTTTCATCTTCATTTCAGATGTGACATGTAACACTTGCATACCCACTTAGTCCAATTCAGAGTCACAGGAAGTGGCATCTTTGAGTGCAGGGCAGGAAACCACTGTGGAGAGGTCCATCTCATATAGAAGAAACAAGACATAGAAAATGTATCTAATCTGAACAGATCCTTTTCCTTTGAGTTTACAGTTTAGATTAAATAAACTTGATGAATGAAGTGGATTGACAGATGACCATGGAGTGGCCCACTTTCAGAAAATACACCAAGAAATGCTACCGTGGATCACCTGATGCAGTCATTTGCCATTAGATGTTAGGTTTGGATGAACTTGAGACATAGGGTATAGTAGCTTGTCAATGTTCACTCATTCATGCGCTTTCTAAAGCCACTTTTTTATTGCAGGAGAGTGGAGAGGCTGACAGTAATGGGCAAAAGACATTCATTTATTATTATTTTTTTGTCCTAGGAGCAGTTTTCCTATTCTTTCTATTCTAGGCAGCAGCAACCATGGTAATTTTAGGGCTATAGGGAAAAGAGCTGTCTAGAGGAGAAAGAAATTAAAGCCATCATTGAAGCATTTATAACATTAAACTATGAGGGACAATACATATAATTACTGATATACATTGCAAAGAAAAGCACAGAAAGTTAGATATTTTACTAGAATTGTAGTGTTAACATGCTGCATGGCTCTTTACTGTTTTTAAATAGTTAGCCCATATACTATGGAGTAGTTTACCAGTAATGTGTACTCGGTAGCAGATTTTATGAAAGGGTGGATCTAAATTTGTTATGAGTGGGCCTAATGTTATTTTTATTATTATTAAAATATCATTTCATTTAAAAATATTTTGAAAGTCCAGTCCACTTTTATGCTGTTCTTGTCTAGTTTGAATGCATTTTTGTTAAGACTAATTTAAATCCACTCACATATGGTGAAAATAAACTGACTGTCTGATACATACAAGATCCCAACTCATCACAAGGCACAAATGCCAAAATAATATTGGTTATCATTTTGACCAATAACATTACATAACAGCAAACCAACAGATTTTTTTTCTTGGCAACGGTTATGGCATTCCTTGTAATTTGTATTTTTACAAAGTTCTGCCCCTTGAGTTTTACTTGGCTCTTGTTTACTGAACATGCCTGATGCATGCATTCTCAGTCTCTGAATCTATAAATGAATCTGTATTCAATTAGGTTGTCACTAACATGTCCAAATTAAATCTTTTGATAGCCTGTATTCCAGCAACATATTCTATTTGTTGTACCAGTGAGCCACAAAACATTTGGGAGCCTTATCGGCTATAATAGAAATTGAAACTTGAATACTGATTGAGTTGGCTATTTGTGAATCTCAGACAAATCTGTGACCTGGACTATTCTTGGGCATTTGGTGGCAGTGTGGTTGTAGATCTTCTAGCAAACTCTGTAGTAATGTTAAATGGTAAGTCCATTGCCAACATTACAGCCTAGTGGCACAATTTGTACTTGCCAGCAAGGCATCACTGAAATTTTAAGTGCTGACATAAGACTCTGAAACTTTTTGCAGTTCTGATCATTTCATTTTATTAATAAATCCCAAAAGGCTCATTTGTTACGATATCATTCACACTTATCTTGGTCTGTTCATGTTTCCCTCCAGCAGGATATACCTACATAACTGGTAAATTCAGTAAAGTATTACTCTTAACATCATATAATAATTTATTTTAATCAAGGATGATTTCCTATAAAATCCATTTATGCAGTATAGGCTAGTTTTCATTTGTTACAAAAGTAAAAATAATAATAATCAAAATAGTAAGGATATGCAGGATACAAGTTTAATGAGAGGACGCAGGATATAAACAAGAGTTTTGATCACTTTGTAACTAAGTTAAAATTGCAGGTGAAGGGCTGTGCTTATACAAATTCTGAGAGACTCTCTTTGTGGGGGGGATTGACAGTTAAGGCAGGTGGGGGAGTCACGTCATCATCTCCCCTCCCATTCACCTCATTTCGCTCTGAGCTGAGCTCCGCAGCTAACGTAGTCTTGCGGAACCAACTTTGTCAGGCTGCCACCAAATACTCACAGAAAAAATAAAAGCGTGGTTTTGTGCACATATATATGTGTATATATACGTGGATGTATATGTATATACTGTATATATGTGTGTATATGTGTATATATATGTGTGTGTGTGTGTATGTATGTATATATATATATATATATATATATATATATATATATATATATATATATATATATATATATATATATATATATATATATATATATATATATATATATATATATATATATATATATATATATATATATATATATATATATATATATATATATGTATATATATATATGTATATATATATGTATATATATATGTATATATATATGTATATATATATATATATATATGTATATATATATATGTATGTATGTATATATATGTATATATGTATGTATATATATGTATATGTATGTATATATATGTATATGTATGTATATATATGTATATGTATATGTATGTATGTATGTATATATATATATATATATATATATATATATATATATATACTAATAAAAGGCAAAGCCCTCACTCACTGACTCACTGACTCACTCACTCACTCACTCACTGACTCATCACTAATTCTCCAACTTCCCGTGTGGGTGGAAGGCTGAAATTTGGCAGGTTCATTCCTTACAGCTTCCTTACAAAAGTAGGGCAGGTTTTATATCGAAATTCTACGCGTAATGGTCATAACTGGAAGCCGTTTTTCTCCATTTACTGTAATGGAGATGAGCTTCAACGCCGTGGGGGCGGAATTTCGTGTGACATCATCACGCCTCCCACGTAATCACGCAGTACATAGAAAACCAGGAAGACCTCAAAAAAGCGCTCAAGAAAACATGCATTATATAATTGAGAAGGCAGCGAAACAATAAGAAGCGAGCGAGTGACATATACAACCATATTTATCAGTTCTGCTACTTCGGAAACAAAGCACGATGTAAACCTACACTTTAAATTAAGTTCATAGACAGACTGCCGCTGGCGTTTGTAATTTAGTGCCTGCCCATATAAGGCCGTCCGTCAGCGGCAATCCAATAGCAAACTGCCACGGGTAAATATTCACGGGTGAAGGACTGTGCTTATGGAGAGGAAGATGAGATGGTCAGGGTGGTGTTTGACACAAACTCAGCGAAACTGCGAGAGAAAGTTTTAAGTGCCAGGACTAAGGTAACGTTAAATAAAGCTATGGACATAGCACGAGATGGCACCAGCACAGCTGGGAACCTTCGATGCAAGTACACCGAGTGGCTCACGTGAACTGGCGCGTGCACAGATAAAAAGCAACAGTTCCAAAGAGCGCTGAATAAAAACCGAATTACACAATTGAAAAGGCAGCAAATAATATGAAGCGTCTGATAAGCATATTCATAAATGCAGCTACTGTGGAAACAAAGCACACGGTGGAAAAAGTCAATGTCCCGCTAAAGGAAGACAGTGTAAAAAAAACCCGTGCATGCAGTGTATCAGGTCTCAGATAAAGAAGAAGACGAGCTGTTTATTGATGCAGTAAGAAGCGAATCGATGAATGAAACCTGTCATCTTTACAACGATTGACAAACACGGAATGTAACTTGAACACAACACATCCTACAAATACGAACCTGATTGAAAGAAATAATGATAATCAAATCCTTGATGACAGCAACACTCAGTGACACTCACAAAACAAATACTGTATATTGACAGTCATGTTACGTTATTTTAAAATGTTCCCTTTTCTTTTCTACCTTTTTAACACACTACTTCTCGCTGCGATTCGGGTATATATATATATATATATATATATATATATATATATATATATATATATATCCCGCTCTACATACTCGAATAATGGATACTTTATTCGCCATCAATGATTGTTTTGGTAAAGCCATACTCAGTGTATTCATTAGATGAGCGGTAAAAAGTAAGAGCGAGGGAGGATGACTCATTGAGGCATGCAGGCTGTAGTCTTGCGTCAACTCTATCTGAATTGCGATCACATTTGAAAAATATATCTTTTCAAGTTCTATTTAGTCCATATGTGTCAAACTCAATGGTCATGGCCACATCCGCCCGCGTGTAATTATATCCGCCCGAAGATCATTTTATATACTGTATTATTGTTATTAAAGCCGGGTATATGAAGCGCTGGTAACACAATAAACTACAGATCCCATAATGCAGCGCTTCAGCTGCCTTGCGAACACTTACCGCTTACTAGAGTTATTGCGCACTGAGTTTGCACGGCGCTTTGGTGACTTTGAAGAACAAAAAAAGTCCGTCTACATGCGGCTCGAACCTTGTGCATGTTTGGTAGCACATATCTGTGTGAGAAGCTCTTCTCAGTGATAAAGACTAACAAAACAGCACACAGGAGTCGCCTCACTGATGAGCACCTGCAATCCATCCTGAGAATCTCCACAACACAGAACCTCACACCAAACAGAAACGAACTTGTGGCCAAAAAGATGCCAGGCGTCCAGCTCTAAAATGACATATGAGCAAAGACAACTGAATGATTTGATTTGTTATTGCGTAAGAGCGGAGTCAATCGTTTTAACAAACAGCGTATTGCACTGATCTGAAATAGCTGTGTGTGTATATATGTAGATATGTATGTATATGTATATATATGTTTATATATATGTGTGTGTGTATGTATGTATATATATATATATATATGTGTATATATGTGTGTGTATGTATGTATGTGTGTGTATATATATATATATATATATATATATATATATATATATATATATATATATATATATATATATATATATATATATATATATATATATATATATATATATATATATATGACAACAACACTCATCACTCACAACAGTGACAAAACAATTACATTGACAATCAGGTTATGTTATTTTCAAAATGTTTCCTTTTCTTTTCATTGCTTCTTTAACACACTACTTCTCATCTGGCTGGTATTTTGCTAGTATATATATATATATATATGTATGTATTATATATATATATATATATATATATATATATATATGTATGTATGTATGTATGTATATGTATATATGTATATATGTGTGTATATATGTATATATGTATGTAAATTCTTTCGTAATTTTACACTTGTTACAGTGGTCACATGAACCTCTTTCCATTTGAAATTAAGTTAAATTCAAGATGGCCACCCTAAAAATGGCGGAAGGGGTGTTCAGATATACCTCACATATATACCAATGGGTCTAACGCAGAATGTTAGTAACTAGATCAATCCAACTTTAGGCATCTTGAAAATGTTTGGGTTGTACAAGACTTCACCTCACCTTGTACATTCAACAGATTAAGTAATTTTGATCATGCAGTGAATCATTGCCCGTCATTGAAATTACCTCACAGTTTAAAGTACAAACCCCCCCCTAGTATACCATACTCCATACACAAAGAAGATAGCATTGCCATGCCTGAACTTAGGCTCTGGGTTTTTATCAGTGCCAGAATATTAAGTGATTCAGTTGTAGAAAAGACCCAGCCCTTTGAAAGAGCTAGAAAGCTAGAACAGGGGCCTGTCTTGTTGTCTGAGGCCACCAAAAAGGACCACTGTCATTCCCCTAAGTTTGATTCTGTAAATAAACAACATGGTGGAATACAGGTAAACAATGTAACTTGTAGCGACAAGCAGAATAAAATATAATGAATAGGAATTGTAAGTGACCCATCCTAGCATCTATACTTAGTAGAATAATTATTTTTCCAAATGTTTTTATAATATCATATTTTAACCTAAACGCTTAAAATTGTGTTCACTTATGTTGTCGTTGCTTTTACTAGTAGTCAAGCTATTTCATAAAGCAGATATGTTTCCTTAAAAGCTACCAAATGTGTTGGCATCATCTGCTTTCTTATGTCTCAGTAATATTTTCTATTGTATCAGAGTGCCTTCGTGTATTTCTAAATCTGGGAAAACAGCCAATGCTGTTATCAAAATGGACAGCTGACAAGTCGTTTTGAACTGAACTAAACCTGCTGCTTCTAATCAAGCGTATCCTACCCCCAAAAGTACATGGGAAAATTGACTGTTTGTATTTAGAGCAGCACCTAATTTAAAATCATTTGTCGTGTCCTTTGGAGATGAGTTTGCAATTTTATTTTCTGAGATTTTATCGAATGTGATGGAAGCAAGGCTAATTGCAGCTTTGTTATTTCCCGTGGGAATTCTGTTTTGAATTAATGAGCTTTGCTGGCTTGTGGATTTGAAGACTTTAGCTTTATGACAGAAACTTAGTGTTAGATATATGAAAACACAAAGTCCACTTGCAAATAATGAGTTCATTCCCCTCAAGAGGCGAAAGGTTGGTTGTAGTTTTTCCACCACACATCTGAAGTCAGTTTTCTGAAGCAAAAAACCAAATGTTGAAAATGTAGCTGCCTGTTGCCACGATTGGAAACCATTAACCACAGAGAAAAAAAAACTCATAAATTCATGGCTAAAGTCCAATAAGCTGTCTTAAGTGCATTGCCTCCCTCTCTAGATCGTGATCATCTTTAGTCCTTACTATGAAATTTTTAAATAACCTACACACTTTATTATTTGCCTCTAATCTAGGAGCTTAGGTCACCAGATGTTCGCCATTTAGCATTAAATCAGTCACGTACTCTACATTTCTTGTAACCACTAAATGAAATTCTATGTCTGCTCTTAAGGTTCAATTAGCCCAAGCATGAAAATCACCTAGGCATTTTAATCCTTTTCTTGGCTAACCCTCCATCAACCTGACACTCTTGATGTTCACTAATGGCATTTATATTGTGGTAGTAATCCAGGGCCATCATTTATCACCAATAAGTAGACGGGTTTCTCAGTTGGCGAGTTTAGCCTTATGGTTCAAGCCTTGTAATAGGCGCATGCAGAAGTAAAGCCAACATATCAAACTTTCCATCTTCAGGAGCAGCATACTGAAATTTATAAAATAAATAGTCATTGATTAATAAGCTCTTTTATTTGTCCTACACCTGTCATTGAGGCAACTTTTACTGTGATTGTGCTTAAAAACCTGTGGTTTCTCATTTGTCTTACTTGTTATTCTTTTTGTTAATGTATTTTAAAACAGAGTTACTTGTGTTGTCTTTTTACTGCTGACCTTGCTCTGTCGTCTAACTCTTCCTGTCAATTGACTCCTAGCTGGCATGTGTTCAGTTCATTATTCTTTATTCTGACTTGATGCCAGAACAATTACAGGCTCATCCTCGTGTCTCCACATTGCTCTGTCACTTATATGGAGTTTGTATTATGTTTAGTCTGCTTTGTTATCTTTGCTTTTCTTTTATGAATGCAATGGTACGCACTGTAAAAGCTGCTGCATGCAATAAAAATTCTTTTAACAAATTTCGAGACTCTAGTAAATGCATTACTTCTCATTTAGATTACTGTAATGCAATGTCAGTACTTATACAGAAATAACTAATATCACTCCTGGTCCATGTGACACTAGTCTTTTGAATTCCAATTAAATGTTAAATTGATTTTTAAGATATTAAAAACTACAAGGTACAAATGTGTTTATAATTATATAATATTATATTATTATATATTGTATACAGTATGTGCATAAAGACATATGTGTGTGAGTGGTTGTGTGCGTGTGTATAAATTAAAACAAAAATAAACCAGCAAATAAAGTGATGAGGCTGAAAGCACAATGACCAAAAGCCAACCAATGCCATAGCAAATAGTTACGGACAACAAGGGACATTTATATCCTTCTCCAGTGACTGCAGTCCAAATGGTCGCAGCATCCGAAAGCTTATTTCGTGACTGAGGCACTGCCCCTACTAGCTCAGGCCTGAACTGAAAATGAAAAAAACAAGAGCAAAAAAAGTAGGAGACAAACCAAGTACAAAAAAGATGAAGTAAGGGGCAAGGCCCAGATACAGTCCTGGACTTACTATTAGAGTTCCTTCAGTTTCTAGTGTCCTTTTTTTTTTGTCCTCTTATTTTTTTTTTGACTTGTCACTTTTTGTTTGTCCCTTTTTTTTTTTGACTTATTGCCTAACCTTTTTAGGTGCATTCGCTTATAATGTGAAAAGCACTTACTGCAATTGCCCATGTCTGTTCATCCCTCTTGTTAGCAGAATGAACCTAACATGAAGCAGCTCAGCTCCCAAAGAATCCAAGCGCCCAATTTCTTTTTTTAATTTCACACACTTATTTTTTTAAGGAAGTTTATCAGGACTTTTCTATCCACTCCGCACCATTATGCCATGTGGCCGCAGAGAGCTTAAGCAGCTCAGCACATCCATATAAAAATGACAAGGGTAAGCATGCTTGAAAGATTTTACCATATGTACATTTTTGTAAACTGAAATGTATACATAGGAAACCTACAAGTGTACAACCAAATACAATAAATAAGAAGTAATAATTTACAAAGCTTTAGGATATAAGACACTTACAAGGCAAGTAATTTCCAGGGTCAGACCGTGACTAGAGATGCACATAAACAGAGATTCAGATTGCTGTGTACCACAGTTAAACAGACCCGGGGGTTTATATAACTTAAAGATATATTTTGGATGTGACTAAAACAAGAAATAAAGGGGGTGCTTACATGAGACAGAAGGGGTGCATTGTATTTAAATGTTCAACATGGGATTTATTTGCTTTATGTGAGCTTCATGGACATTTATAAGACCACTGTAAGTGGGGAACATGACTAACTGGTGTGTTAATAAATGAAAAGACAAAGGGGGTGCACACTTCAACAAATAACAGAACAGCTAACAGCATGTTGGCCAAAACAGGGACAGTTCAGTTTTTTCGTTGAGATATCTCAAATATAGTATGCCGTTTTTTGAAATTTCAAAATCTCCCATTGAAAAGCACTGGCGAATTTGTAAACTCTCTTTCTGTCTTTGAAACGAGAAAGATCTTGTGTGAGACTTTTACAGATTAGTGATTCAAATTTAATTTGAGAGAGGTCACTTCATTATTTTTTTAATATTTTACTTACTAGGGGGGCTCTGCCCCATGCTTGCTTCACTCGCCAACACCCGGGCGGGCGCTGTGCACTAGCCACTTCAAGGCTCTGCTGCTCACATATGGGGAAGTGGATGTACAATTTAAACAGATTGTTATTTTAATTGGAATTGTTACATATTCATAATAGACCTAACTATTTTACATTACAGCGAGTAATTAACCATAGTACAAAATAGTAAAACATAATAAATTGAAAGAAAATTATGTTTCATGTTGCGTTAGAGGTATCAGTTGCGTTATATGTTTTTGTTGTGTTTGGCTTTGAAATTAAAACACACTTTTAAAAACTTGAACTTTTACTATAATACTATAATACTTAAGTAAAACAATATTGGGAATTAACTTTCCGTCAATATCACATTGAATTTTGATTCCGTGTTTGAGGTTACATCGTGACAACACAATGTATAACTGCTCGTGAGTGAATTTTGTTTCTTTCTCTCTAATAAATAAACCTACTTTTTCAAATGTTTGTCCCTGTGATTTGTTAATTGTCATAGCAAAAGCTATTCTAACGGGAAACTGTAAACATTTTAATACGAATGGCATATCAAGATCTGCTTTGGTGTCTAATGTTATCCATGGAAGATGTACTACATTACATTTCTTATTAAAATGTTTTAAATTTTACATGTCAGAATTGTTCGACCAATTTTGAATACAGCTAATCTTGTCCTACGCCACCACCAACCTACTCAAAGCACCATGATGCCCCAGCATTGATGGACTAAAAGCCAGAAGTCCATGTGATCATCATCATCATCATCATCAAATCCTTCCGTGAAAACCATAAATCCAAAGAGGACTGTTTCATTTATGTTAGGTAGATTGCCCAGAGGGGACTGGGCGGTCTCATGGTCTGGAATCCCTACAGATTTTATTTTTTTTCTCCAGCTGTCTGGAGTTTTTTTTGTTTTTTTCTGTCCCCCCTGGCCATCGGACCTTACTCTTATTCTATGTTAATTAATGTTGACTTATTTTATTTTCTTACTGTGTCTCTTATTTTTCTATTCTTCATTATGTAAAGCACTTTGAGCTACATTTTTTTGTATGAAAATGTGCTATATAAATAAATGTTGTTGTTGTTATTGCATTGCCCATCACTCATACATAAATTATCCGCACCAACTGTTTCAGCATAGCCTATTGATACACATTTAACCAATTTGCCATGTGACCGATCGACAATTTTCGCTTTAATTTGTTTGATTTTATCATTACTCTGTACTAGGATTGCCCGTGTACTCATTTCTTCTGTTGATAACCCTTCAGGATGAAATTCTTCAATAAGATTTGGACATAATAAGTCTTCTTTTATTGGGAACTTAAAGTGAGGAAAACTTAAAAATTTAGAAGAGCTGAGAGCGCAGGAACTGTGTCTGACAAATGCTGGAAGAGGTGCACTCAAGCCACTAACACAGCCAGCCGCTCACTTCTCCTGCTGCTTGAAGTAAGTTAGCTGTTACAGTAAGGGAAAACAAGGCAAAATGATACATATGTAGAAATTAATGTAAGAGGAAAGGAATTATGTCACTCCATAAGCATGTACTGTAAGAGTGAACAAATATGTACTCAGTGTTTGCTCTGCACTAAAACCAACCTCACTGCTGCATTGTCTGCACATTATAATCATTCGGTAATTCTTTGACACAATAATTTATTGGCAAATCTCCACAACTGGTTTATGTCATGGTCAAAAGCGGCCAACAATTTTACCTTGAGACTATTTTAACTTTCCATTTAGTACCTATTTCAAAAATGTTGGGTTTAAGAAATTTGAAGTAAAGTGAGTCACAGACACTCCATGATCCACACCTAATAAACCGAGATTCAGCCGATGCCACTTTTAAATCATCTGAATTGGAATCTGCTGTCTGTGAAACTTATTGAGCCAATGTTTTTAAGTACATGATAATTTAGAGTACTGTCAATAGCCATGAATTTAATGTAGTCAATAAATGTATATAATTGCATTATAACAGAATTATTTTTAAACATATATACTTATTGTTACAAAAAATATTTCTTAAACAAAAATGTGATAGCCGACTCTTTGATGAAATAAGTAAAACATTTAAAAATGTTCCAACATTCATATCAGTTAACAAAGTCCCAAATGCAACTGAATGTTGCACTATGCATGCATTGTTCTAACTTGTTATTTTTGTTTGTGCTGTCTCTTGTTCTTACTTTAGCTCGATTTGATGTAGTACTAATTAGTCTGCAAGTTGCTACCGAGCTGTTTGTCAACAATTAAAGACATGTCATATTTGGTTACACCTGTGTGTGTGTCGAGATAGGTATTAGTGAACACACAACTAACTGCCAGAGGTGTAGCTCATGGTAAGCTGTATAGTAGGTGTTTGACATTGGGTAGTGCTTAGTGAAACTGAGGCTGTCTCTCTCTCTCTCATTCTTTTTCTGTTACCCCATACGCATTATGTAACTGAGTGTTTTCATCATACTGTTTTATTTTAATGTTTTTGGTTTCAGATCCTTTCCCAGAACTGTAGAAAAACAGTGCTGGTACGGTCTTGGATGTTTTTGAATGTTGCTGCTTCCAGGCTGGACTGTATGCTCAGGGTTGGAAGAAACACATCTCAGTAAACACACTACAGTCCAAAAGTTACTCATGTCTGCAGTAGTTTTACTCCTATGGTCATTTCTCAGCAAATCAGCAGTGGAACATTACTGGAGCAGAAATCCATGTTTAGAATTTTGTGGAAATGAAATGCAGACAGTCTTCTGCAATGTTTTCTCTTTTGTTAACATTTAAGACTGGGAATGTCAATGTTGTAGCTCACATTCTGCTGAAGAGACTCATACAATTATAACTGTATAAAACTGAGCCGCTTTTTGTCTTCAGCAGTACATACTGTGGATTTTGTGATGGGCCGTTAGGCAAAAATGTTTGGCACATTACAAGAGTAGTGATAATGAAGGGTTTAGCAACAGGAGAACCGTGTACACTGGTACTGATCATGCATGTTGTCTTAGCAGGATAAAAGAAATGGCACTATGTGAGCAGTATGCCATTTCTGGTTAGAGAATGACATCGGACTGGTTATGTCGCTAATGAACTAAGAAGAATGTAATGCAACATAGACCAGGAGAAGTCCAAAAGTGAGCAGATCAAAATTCGGTTAGTGTTAAGAATTTTGCAAACATACCTGTTGCAAGGCAGATTCAAGAGAAGTTAGAAAATGTGGACATGGAATAAAATTCAAGTGCATTCAATTACTTAGTTTTAAAAGTTGGAGAATTTTTATTTTTTGCTTATTTACTTCATTGGAAAAATATTGTGTTTGTGTAGTATTTTTGCAGCAATGAGTCGTATGTAAAATAACAGTGATAACAGAGTGTATTGTACAGTACATCAAATAATTATTTTTATTAGCATCTTACAGTATCGAAACACCGTTTAAAAAATTAGCTCAGACAGGCTTTTGGTAGTTAAAACAGCGTTCATAAACGGCAGATTCCAAATTGTATCAATCCATCTGCCATTTTTAGTTGTGAATTGTTGTAGTTCTTTCTTAAACACAAAATGATTTGAAAGAAGTACCAGAAGGTTAATTCAAGTCTAATGTTGAGGTCCACCTATGGTGTGCAAACTGTTGAGGTGACAGCAAGTCTCCAGCCATATGACGGGTAGTGATTTTTGCATGGGTGTGAGATGTGGCTTATTATGACAGATGAGAAAGTGAATTCAATAAGAGGTACTGAGCTGAGAATGAGTGGACATGAAGAATTCAGGTTAGAGCATGGAGACTTCAAGGTAGAGAGAAACTGCAGGTATGCAAGTAATATGTTATAATGTGGAAAAAAAAAAGTAAACGGGTAAAATTTTGATTTGTCAAGTTAAAGTAGGTGAATCACTGAGTGAACAGGAGTGCTGAACGGAAAAGGAGAGGCCAAGAGGGGAGCCAGTGCTATGTCATGATGTTCAAGGCCATGAATATGGATGCTCAAGGCAATGGAAATTTCATGAGCAAAAGCCCAGCCAGTCTGAACACAGATGGTGGCTTGTAAACTGGCAGTCATGGTGTTAGTTTTTGCTGCCAGTAAAATGCTTCAAGGTTAAGCTAGTGACATGTTGGAAGTGGAGTGGGAATAACTGTTGTCTCCTCCTTGCTGAGAATTCTTTGTTTTGCTCCTATTCTTTCCAATCTCCAACTCCTCTGCCATCCTGACTGCACTTCAGATGGAAAAATAACCATCACTTTATAAAATTTAATTATAAAAAGTGTTAATTATGTTTTAACATATGTTAAATGTTGCATTTTGTACTTTTTATTAAATTGTGATTTGTTACTTTTGTCACTGTCTTGCTCCACTGACAGACTGAAGAGATCGTTCCTCCCCCACACTATGCGACTCTTCAATTCCACCCGGGGGAGTAAATGCCAACATTAATTTTATTTTTATTTATTTTTTTTTCATTTTTTCATTTTTATTACTATTTAATTTAATACTATTTCTTTGTATCAGTATACTGCTGCTGGATTATGTGAATTTACCTTTGGGATTAATAAAGTATCTATCTATCTATCTTGTGATATGATTTAAAGCTTATAAAAATGTAATTTATAAAAGTATACAGTTGTTGTAGCTGTTCTAGGGCACATGTATAGTCTGGAGAACCAGAAACTCGTTTAAAATGTTAATGCCGAAGGTTTTCATGGAATATAACCCTCACAAGCTATAGGGTGCATCCCTGAAAGTATGAATGAAACCTTTATTTATTTACATTATATGAACACATTTTACTTGTAGAGCAATGCCACAAAGTCATCTTTTTCAGAAATGCTTATTTCATTACACCTTGATGACAGCATCAGGTCCTAGGCAGGAACTGACCCTGAATGAGATACCATTCCCCATCTGAAAAAGTGGTTTAACATTTATCATTACCTTGAACTTTTAATGACTTTCATTTAGTACTTAACCAATAACATATTTTCTGTAATTAGCTACAATATTACAGTATGCTATTTTCTGACACACTTTATCCGAGCTGGCATCTCAGGGTGCTGGACAGGACACCAGTCTCATGTATTGTCTATTCATGGTCACACCCATAACCGCTCACTGCAGGTCATTTAAGCAGACACATACGTTTCAGATGTGGGAGGAAAGAACAGGAAGACCTAAGGAGAATTTGCAAAGTCTGCACAGCTACTTAACGTGTCGTCATCATTACATAGTAGTACGTTTATTTTTTTTTTCTTGCAGTACATAAAATAAAGCAAAATCTCAAAATAAACAGGAATTTAGTTGTGAGGGCATCCTATTCACAATGATGCAGCCTCTCATTCTCTACAGCTTGATACTGAATAAAGTGGTTTCAAAGAAAGGCTGATGAAAATAGGAGCAATAAACATGAAAACTGTTTCTAAATATTCATTAATACTTTTGGTTGTTTGTCTATCCTTTTGAGTATGCATAATACATACATAATATATTCTAAAAATAAATGTAAAAATCTCGTTATAGCAGTTCCATATCTTTGTATTTAAAATATTTTTTTATTTTCTTTTTTCAGACAAAACTTGATGGAGGTCGTCACCAGTTTAAGCCTATTATAATGGCCCTAACAGAGAAGGATATTCTCATCTTTGATAGTATGCCATGGACAAGGGAGGCTTGGATGTCTCCATGTCGGACTCACCCACTTCTTGCTACAAGGTACCTTGTATTGCATTTCTTTAATATTATTATTGTTACATGTTTAAAGTACAGTGAAATTTTTACTAGAATGTGCTAATTCAACATGTAATGCGTCATCACTCTCTGACGCCATGATCAATAAGTATTATTACTGCACGTTGAAACTCTATAACGTCTTTCTTACCTGAAAATAACTAGCTTATCTCGAAACTTCTGTCTTGCTTACTGTTGACTAGATATTGCATCTGTCTACGAGAAAGCTGCTGATCTTTTCACTATGAAGAAACAAACTTAATTTCTCAAATGGCATTCATGTTGCCTTCCTTGTCTGAGACTTGGTGTCCACAAAGGTCTACATTCTGTATGACAGATTTAAATCACTTCTTAGTTAGGTTTGTTCTTTGCCTGGTTTTGCATTTGATCTCTGAAATTTCCTTGATACTGTAGCATAGCATTTTGTCATTTCTCCAGTTGTCTAACAAATGTATTAATCAATTTTAGTTGAAATTATTCTGTTCATCCTGTGGTAGAAAAGGAACCCTGTGACAGTCTTCCGTACTAAACCTGACCAGAAAGAGGCCAAAAAGTAAATAAAACTGGGATCTTCATTAACAAAATATTGGAAGGGAGGGTTGAACGTGGGAAGAGCACAAAGTACCAAATAAACAAGGCAAAACAATTAACCTGCTGATCCTCTGGGCCTGACTTCATGGGTATTGAACACTGTCTTCCAAGTGCGATGACTTGAACCCCTCAGAGGTATCCTTTGTCACCTCCCCATCGTGGGTTAGGCTCTCTGCAAATCTGTAAATAATATGCTGAGTTATAAAATGGTGGATTGGGGGAAACTTCTTGATTAAGTTAGAATTTTCCCAATATATTTATATCTTAGGGAAAGCATTTTATGCTTTCACCACTTATTGTGGAAGGGCATACCAACTGTGGAAGTCCTGTCCAGCTTTTGCTTCCTATATATTCTTATGTCAATATTGCCTTGTTGAAAGAAAACAGTTAGTTAAGGAAATGTGCAGATGGCTTGTCGCTGTTTAATGGTGATTATATAATGACAATAACTTCCTCTACCCTAGATTTGAAATTATCCTGAATGCTTAATAGTCAGAATCCTAAATTATGATGATTATTATTTCATCCATCATCTGAAGCTTTGCATATCAGAGCTATGCTGTGTGTAAGGCAGAAACATATTCCAAATAAGTATCTATAAAGTGACGTAATCATTCAAGGTAAAATGTTTGGCTCTTATTCATTGTCCATTAGTGCAAATGCATTTACACATCACTTGATCAGCTATTATAACTGATACCAATTTCCTGATGTAATGTTGGATTTGCTGACATACTGTGCAGCAGCAACAACAAAAAAGGCAGACGTGCTAATGGTGTCTGTGCAGTTATGCAATAAACCAGATGGAATGCTGATACCCATGGTGGTTTTATAAGATGTTAATCTGCTAAGGAGCCAGCCAATGATTGATCCATTTTCTGAACCTGCTTATATGATCACAGAGTTGTAAATAGCTAAAATGTATCCCATCCACATTGGAAGGGTGCAGAATACATCTCTGAATGGAGTATCAATCTATCACTGGCCACACTCTGACAGAACTACTTATCTAACACACCCATGTTTGGAATATGGGAAGAAACCCCAATAAAACTGAACCCCACTGCTAAAATCCTCTGTGTTAAAACCATTTGCCATAGTGTCACCATGTGTGTTATCTTACACATTTTTAACTATGTGCTGTGTTTCTAAACACACTTGTCAGATTTGCTGCACATCCTGAGTATTTTAAAACAATAACACCCCTTTTTTGATCAGTCAGTGCAGCATCAGTATTAAGTCAAAAGATATTTTCAGGCTGAAGATGACTACCATTTAATCAAGCAAATACACTTGTATCAAAGAAAAAAGCTGTACCAGCTTTTCCTAAAGTTCCAGTTAAGCTTTTTTTTCTGATTTGTTTATATAGGCACTATCTGAGTAATGCAAACAAATACCTGGACTCCTTACACATCAAGAATGAAAAACATTCTACGCTCCTCACAACATCTGATACAGGTCTGTGCTTGAACGTTTCCCAAAAAATTGTTATTTAACAGACTTCGGGAGATATTTCATAGGGCTGTTTTACTTTTTCTTATTGTAAGCTTGCCACTTTGACCTTATCCCTTCTGCATGTTCACATAACTGCCAGCAAAAAGCCATTTATTTTAGAGACCTTTAAATAGGTGGCATTAGAATCACAGGAAAAAAGTGTTCAGCACAGCCAAGATCAACAGCATTGTTCTTCACAATCCTCTCCTAATCTACACAACTAAAGCCTGTGCCTGTGTTAAATACATGAGGTTCAGCTGGAGAGGATATGCTTCAACAGAATCATGGGAAGCTGAGCTTAGCGACTGCTGTTACACTTTTTTTCTTGCATATGCTGCCAGCCTGGGCAGCAGATCGAGTTTAAGGTTTCCAAAATAAATGGTCCATTTTGTAGCCCCATCAGATGGTTGTCCTAGTGAAGCCTGCCCAACGCTGCTTCAGCTTTCACAACTGCACTTGGCAGTTGACTATCAAATTGAATCCATATTGAAAGCTTTTTCATTTTCAGGCAGGATGCAATCAGATGTCTTTGACAAACCATTTTGGTCTATTTTATGCTAAATGCTTTTGAATTTGACTAAACCACAGGAAAAGATTAAAGATTTTTTAACCAGGAAAATACTTGTTTACGATAAAACTACTGATAATAGTGAGCCATAATTTTAACATCATTTAGCTTATGCCAGCATCAGTGTATAGGAAGTTGAAACTATGGATGAAAGTAGCACAGGCTCATATGGTTAAAAAAGTTCAGGATCTGACAGTGGAAAAAGCTGGTTCACTAAATCGTCTATACTTTTAACAATGTCCAAAAATGTATACCAATTCAGGATTGCGCGCTGCCAGAGCCCACCCCAGCAGCTTTTGTCACAAGGGACACTCAACACACAGTCACAGTCACTCAAACCGGGTTAATCGGCAGTTAATCCAACTTGTCTGTCTTTTGAAATGATGGAAGTAACCAGATAAAATTAAAAGTCACGCTGGGGCACCTGCAAACCCCAAATAGCTGGTGACAGGTTGGAAATAAACTCAGAGTTGTTAAAGCTGTTAGGCAAATGTGCTAACCACTGCACCACAGTAAGCCATTTTCCTCTTTGAAATAAAAATTCTTTAGTTTAGGTTTCAGTCTTTTGGCTCGTTCAGCATTTGTTCGTAACCAACAAGTGTCCTTTTGTGATTTGGCTTTGACCTGCCAACTCAGACTAACTGGAATTTGATACCACAAAGACCTTTTACAGGTTGTGTTTTGTTTTCCATCTTGGTGTTATGCCATAAATTAAAAAGAAAAAAAAGCTATTCAAAGTATTCCCATTTAAATAGATATTCCTCTGTAGTTTTGTGGTTCCCCTGATGATTTATTACTGATCTGATACTCTCATTCTCTGCCATGCTATCTGTTAAGCACTGTGCTCCCAGAGCCTCTTTACAATGGCTCCCAATTCAGGTCAGAATTCTGATGCATATAATCAGCTTTTCTACAGAGCTTATATGATCTCTCTCCTACTCCCTGCAATCCAATCTCCAATCCCCCCCCCACCACCACCACCACCCCCTACCCCGAAAATCTGTGCAGAGATAGTCAGAGGGTAGCTGATCATGCAGAGAGATTTCTAAAGGGGATACTGGCTTTCACAGCTAAACTTAGTCTTTAGCTCCATGGCATCTATATGTAAATATAGTCCTTGGTTGAGGGTGAGCCAGTTGTCCTAACTACAGATAGTATCTCTTAAAATTTATACATCAGTATTCTGAAATATGCATATTTTAAAAATATGGAATAGCTTGAAATAAAGTGTGAATAGGTGAGGTTGACATGCACAAGTCACCTCTCCTGAGAGTTCCTTTCCTGTTGAGTGTTTGGTCCAGAGTAACAAGGACTTTTTGGGTCAAGTGGTTTAAGTACTGAGGTTGAAACGGAAGGGGTGGAGCAATTCTTACTCCTGACAGAAATGACATCACAGTTCCTCTGGGCAAATGGAAATCATGTTGGTGGCAGTGTCGCATCCAAATCCTTTCCTGCAATATTAAACGACCCAATCCCCATGAGACATGCCCCAAGCGCACATGCCTAATGTATAGTTATACTAATTGTCCATTTATTCATATGGCAGTGAGCTAGTGTTTAGCAGACATATACATTGCTTAAGTAATAAACTGATTGTTTGCCAGATCTGTCCGTAAGGAAACCTGTTGTGAGAATTAGTTGTTCTTATATCAAGGATATTTCCTTTAATTGTCAATCAAAAATGTAAAGGCTAACAATACGGTACTTAAAGACATAAATCTTTCTCAATTACTTTTTTTTATTAGTAATTCTCAAATTGTCAAATAGAACTTTCTCCATAGTGGATTCATGTGATAATGCTTGCATGGATGTGAGTAATTATAACAGCCATAACATACAGTAGTAGCAATAACTGCCAATTGCTGATTAATAGCATCTGCTAAAAAATTAACTTATATATTCTTGAACCTACTTATTTCAGTTCAGGGTCATGGCAGGGAGAAGGCAAGAACCAACCATGGACAGGGAACCAGTCTTTTGCAATATTATACCAGTTAGGATTAACCAATTAACATAACAGACATGTCTTTGGGATGTAGGAGTCAAATTTGAGTATTTGTAGAATGTGTAAACATTCATTAATCAAAGATGTCTGTAATGATGCTATTTTTGATTACATCAACCTATGAGACATACGTTTTACATAAGCACATTGTATCCAGCAGGGGGCGCTAGCTCCCTTGTTGGAATGAGTTCTTTTGTATTTGCGATATGTTACATAACCCGAAATTATATAGATACTAGCAAAATACCCGCGCTTCGCAGCGGAGAATTAGTGTGCTAAAGAAGTTATGAAAAAGAAAAGGAAACATTTTAAAAATAACGTAACATGATTGTCAATGTAATTGTTTTGTGACTGTTATGAGTGTTGCTGTCATCAAGGATTTGATTATCATTATTTGCTTCAATCAGGTTCGTATTTGGAGGATGTGTTCTGCTCAAGTTACATTCCGTGTTTGTCTAGTCTATCCCTGACCATCTCATCTTCGCTGTTAACCGTTGTAAAGATAACAGGTTTCATTCATCGAAGTGATCACTACCCAAATCGGTACTCATGAATCTAAGATGTTTAACAGGTATTCCCGGTATTAAGTTGTGGATTTGCCTGCAAATATTTAGCGGCAGCGTGTCTATGAACGTAATTTAAACTTAAGCTTTACACCTTGCTTTCCTATTGATATGTCTACAAAGGCTTGTTTAGCTTCAGAGGGTTGTTCCTTTCTTACTACATCAATAAACAGCTCGTCTTCCTTTTTATCTGAGACATCACACACTGCATGCACAGGTTTACCTTTTCCAGTCCTGCAAACTTTAGCGAAGTGGTTCAATTTACCACATTTTTTACACTGCCTTCCTTTAGCTGTACATTGACTTTTTCCACTGTGTGGTTTGTTTCCTCAGTAGGTGAACTTATGAATAGGCGTGTATGCGTCAGTCACTTCATATTCTATTGCTGCCGTCTCAATTTTGTAATGCGTTTTTTGTTCAGCGCTCTTTGGAGCTCTTGCTTGTTGTCTGCGTACTGCATTCATAGTCCGTTCACGTGAGCCGCTCGGAGTACATGCATCGAAGGTTCTCAGCTGTGCTTGTGCTATCTTGTCCAATCTGGCGATGTCCATGGCTTCATTTAATGTTAGCTCAGAGCTGGCACTTAAAAGTTTCTCTCACGCTTTTGCTGAGTTTGTGCCAAACACTATTCTTTCCCTGACCATCTCATCTTCGTTTGCATAAGCACAGTCCTTCACCAGCAATTTTAACTCCATTACAAAGTGATCGAAAGTCTCATTTATACCCTGTGTCCTCTCATTAAACTTGTATCTCGCGAATATCGTATTCGTCTTAGGCATGACAAACACCAGCAGCAGCGTGTCTATGAGCTTAATTTAAACTTAAGCTTTACACCTTGCTTTCCTATTTGTTTGCATAAGCACAGTCTTTCACCATCAATTTTAACTCCGTTACAAAGTGATCAAAAGTCTCATTTATACCCTACGTCTTCTCATTAAACTTGTATCTCACGAATATCGTATTCGTCGTAAGCATGACAAACGCCAGCGGCAGCGTGTCTATGAACTTAATTTAAACTTCAGGTTTACACCGTGCTTTGTTTCCGCAGTAGCTGCACTTATGAATATGCTTGTATGCGTCACTCACTTCATATTCTTTTGCTGCCTTCTCAATTGTGTAATGCATTTTTTGTTCAGCGCTTTTTGGAGCTCTTGCTTGTTCTCTGTGTACTGCGTTCACAGTCAGTTCACGTGAGCCGCTCGGAGTACATGCATCGAAGGTTCTCAGCTGTGCTTGTGCTATCTCGTGCGATCTTGCGACGTCCACGGCTTTATTTAATGTTAGCTTAGACCCGGCAGTTAAGTTTTTCTCGCAGTTTTGCTGAGTTTGTGCCAAGCACTAGTCTATTCCTGACCATCTCATCTTCGTTTGCATAAGCACAGTCCTTCACCCACGGATATTTAGCGGCGGCGTGTCTATTGGATTGCTGCTGATGGATAGCCTTATACGGGCAGGCACTCAATTACGTCGGAGGCGTGATGATGGGAGACGCAACTCCGCCTCACACGGCGACCGTGCTGCAGGCTATGGCCGTATATATGTACGTAAGTAGGTTCCAGTTATGACCGTTATGCATAGAATTTCAAAATGAAACCTGCTTAACTTATGTAAGTAAGCTGTAAGGAATGAGCCTGCCAAATTTCAGCCTTCTACCTGCTGAGTGAGTGAGAGTGTGAGTGAGTGAGTGAGTCAGTGAGTCAGTGAGTGAGTCAATCAGTCAGTGAGTCAGTCAGTCAGTCAGTCCGTCCTTTGCCTTTTATTAGTATAGATAATATAAAAACGGCGATACCCCTCCCCTTTATACTTAAGCTTTTACAACGCACAGTTAGCATAATCAGATGCCTCCTCTATTTTGTGAAATTGCTTATATTACTATAATTAAAAAATATTATTAACCTAAAGAGAAGACTTTTGGCTTTATGTATTGCAATTCTGAGAAAATCCTTCTTCCACAATAAAACCTCAGATAATTTATTCAAAAAGCAACATTGCTGTGATTTGAAGAGTACCCTCGTTGTCTTCACTTTTTTGAGATGTTCACCGAGATCTATACAAAAGTAAAGAGAGGTTTTCGTCATCATCTACAACATTGTTTTTCTACCTCTGAGTCACCTGTTTGTCGTGAGTTGTTATTGTTTTTAATGGTAGTAAGTTGCAAACTTGGTCGCCCTCAATCCTCCACTGTGATGATCATACATATTTCACCAAGACAGACACTCTCTCTCACGATCACACATTATAAAACATGGGAAATCTCCCTCTGCTCCGATGGTTGCCCTAAAGTCACCAAGGAGGACAATATGCCCTATTGATGGGTTACAAAGATCCTTAAATTTGAAAAATTGAGTTGTGACACCAGTGAAGTTGAGAAACACTAACTAATCTAAAAAACTTAAGTTGCTCACCCATGAAAAATTAATTTTTTTACTGAGAACACTATACATAGGAAGAGACTCCAAGCAAGTTTTACTGGGGGCCATACTACTTTAGACACATTCACAAACGTTTAATAAATATGAGATATAACATCAGGTTTTATGAAAGAAAACAATACATTAAAGTCTTAATTTCTTTCCCCTATATTCACAGAACATTCTATTCTAGAAATGGAAGTTATTCAGCAACCAATTTTGAAAACATTTCTCACTAACAAAAGATGCTATTAAGGACTTTGATTTAATTATGTAATCATGTAGATTACATGAGTGTCTCTCTCTTTGAGAAACTGTTTTTCATGAAGAGGCTATATCCACATCTCTGTGATGCTGCAGTGAATGAGTACAAGCTGGTGGTCAAGGGCCTGTAGTTTTTGGTTGGTAACTTGTAATGGAAAGCTTGAATGGTTTTTGGTTAGAAGTTTTTTTTTTTTTTTAATTTCTGTCCTTATCAACTATTGTTAATTCAGTGCTCTTTGCTGGGAAGTCCTTTAATGTGTTACTTGTTGTTTAGAGTCATCCATCTTAACGGTTCAGTTCAATTGCTGACCAGTTTGTTGGTTTTTCAATGATAGTCTAAAGCAGCAATTCTATGTCGAAAATTCTGAATCATTTTTCTTACCCCTCAGGATCTGTACAAGTCAAAACCAGAACTAGAAACAGTGTGTGCAAGACTAAAGCCAAACCTAGAATGGACATGGGCCACTCAAAGGAATACTTACATTACACTCAACCTGTTTGAAGTTGCCAGTCAATCTGACAAGCGTATGTTTGGAGCATTGGAGGAACCCAGCGTCTCTTTAGGAAAACCCATGCGATCTTGAACACAACATACCAGTACAGGGCATTTAACCCATCTAGTTCTATGTTAGATTGCTGGTACTGTTTTTTTATTTAGAGACCAGTAACTCCATAATAATACATAACCTTAAATTCCATAAAGTAGAACTTAAGAGGTAATGATGTTAAACTGCTTGCCCATTTATAAAAATGGCACACCAACTGATTTATTCAGACAAATCAGTCATTATATTTATAGAAGTTGTTTTCCCTCCCTTGCTCTGCACTTTTTTTTGCCTGTGCACAAGCTGTAACATTAAAGAACACTTTGAAACTCAGCATGATGAGTGCTACAGGAGAATCCAGCTGACAGTAAAGGCTAAAAGTATGTGTGCCCTGCTGTCTTTTAAAAAGCCAAGCAAATGAGCAATTTGCAAACCTGTCTGGTAAGTAAACAAACAAGCTTGATGAACTGAATTAGTTTGTAAACTCTTAATTTAAGGACTGAATTTAAGAAAACCATGCAAATTTCTCCATTTTTTTATCTCATCTAAAAACATTAGGGTTGTGTCTCAATAGTCTGCATTTTGGCACATACTGTCTAATAACAGAAAAGCACAAAATAGTGTTTTGGTGCACCTTGAAGGCCAACACCAAACACCCACACCATATAATAAGACACAAAAGACATAACATAATCATTACTAGGCTCCCTAATCAGACTGTCCAAGATGGCATCAATGCCAGTTTTGGGGCATTCTGGGTGAAAGAGGTGGGTCCAGGTGAGCTAAACCTGGAAATGACATCATTGGTGGAATTGTGTCAGTTTCCTTTCTGCAGAGGGAAAAGAAGAGAGAACGTTATTGCATTGTGCCACCTCATGTCCAAGAGAAGAGAAGTACAATCACCAAAGCCCTTATGCTGTTCAATTCTAACATTTTTTGTTGTTTAGATCTTACAACAATTCTAAATAATACTGAAACATGTGGACACATGGTCCTAAAATGAAATGCAACAAAGGTCAGATATAAAGTTAAGTAAACTCTCCGCCAGCTTTTTAGAAATGGAAGAATGTACACTTGATTGTGAATTTTGAACACGTATTTACTGTTCCATGAAATATTATAACAGATGGGCTTGCATAGACAGTGTTTAATTATAATAAACTTTTCTACCCATCAGTAAAATGCTAACCAGGCTGCCACTACCTATTTTTTCTTTGTAAATATCAGACCCTAGCCAGTCATAATCTTTCAATTAAGACCAACATCGAGGTTTTAGCCCCATTAGTTCATGAGTAATCGCTAGACAGATATTACAGTTTTACATACTGTGTATAGATTGGTATATCATGTGTTAATAGTGACTAATCATGCAGCCATTTCAGTATTCTAAAGCAGGCGGAGGAGGAGGTCTTGATTATCTCTTGGACAATAGTATTTTATGTTTGTGGGTGTGTTCTTAAAGTACAATTTATTAGGACTTAGCTCCTTCTAAATTATAATTCTTAATTAATTCTTTCCAAAACAATTTAATGTTACCTCTTACAAAAGGCACACTGCTATGCACTTCAGATTAGCGATCATGGACTGTATTTTGATCTAGATTATTATCTACAATTGCATAGTTTATTACTAGGAACAAGACACCAGTAGAAGTTTGTGAAGTGGTAGAAATTTGCCCATATTTTTTTTAATGTGGTTGAGCACATCAGCAAGCCACCTTTGTTACTTGTCCTTCTAACACAACATGGTAAAACTGTGGAGATGAAAAAAGGAAGTCAAAATGTGGCAAGCAAGGCTCTCCTTCTATGCACGCGACAAACAAAATCAAAAGCTGGATCATACAACAGATGTTCAGTCCACACAGGTTTCAGCTTGCTATATCTAAATTTGAATGTTCACATGCAATTAAGTAGCACATATTATTCTACATGCCTTAAGCTGACAGTGTATTTGTTTCAGTGAATGAATGTATGTAAACACATGTGCATTGCAGAATACTGTAATAATAATTGTGAACAACGGAATCGGCTGACGTTATTGTAGAGACTTGAACTGTGAGATAGCAGGTATCAGGCGGGTGAGACTCTGCAGGGGGAGTCAGAACCATGTGCACTGGTGGGAGCTTAAAAGGAGATGCAATAAATAGTGCAACAGGTTGGAGCCAGCTAAGGAAAGAAAACGACTGGCGTGGCGAGAAGGCTTGGAAGGACAGTGATCCCCCTTGAAGAGGAAAAAGGAGAGCAACATCTCCTCAGGTTAACAGCAGGAGTCAATCAGGATACTTTCTTAAAGGGATAATAAAAAGTCCTTTCAACAACTATTAAACAGCTGCTTGAGTCTGTTTGTTATTCCTTCTTCTGCCGTAACTTGGGTTGTTACATTATATTTTATATGCATATGACACAACATTATACAGTGGAACCTCGGTTTGTGAGTAACCTGGTTTATGAGTGTTTTGCAAGACGAGCTAAAATTTTTAATCAATTTTGACTTGATAAACGAGCGACGTCTTTCAATACGAGTAGTATGTATACGCTTTGTCTGCTGAGTGTCATGTAATCACAACTGAGCTGATGTTTCTTCTCTCTGTCTCTCTCGCTGCAGGATTGTGGGCAATCATCTATTATTTTCCGTCTGAGTCGGCTTGCCTCACTCATATAGTCAACATCCGTATGAGCATATACTGTTTACTACAGCATTGTGCGTGCGTGTGTGTGTGTGCGCGCGCGCGCGTCCCTGTCTTGCACTACCAGCTTTATTCAGCTTGAAACAGCAACAGCGTGGTTATTTATTGTAGCGGGATCTGTCACTCTCCTATACACAGATACAGCAGTCAGGCTGGGTCGTGGCCAAGCAGTACTGTGTCCTGTGCATTTATAATGTTCCTTGTATCACCCATCGACACCAGGCACTTATAGCATGTCCGCAATCTTTTCAGATTCGCTTTTACAGTGAACTGCTGCAGCGCTGAGAGACTGCGATTGCTTTGGGACGCTCTTCCGCGTGTCGTCTCGTTGGGTGGAATCCCACAATGGTTTAGAAACTCACTCACACCAGCCATGATTCTTTTCAAAGATAAAGTGCACGTTAATTTGTTTTATGTATTTTTACTTTATATTTTGCATTAATCATTTTTATATGAATAGTTTTGGGTTGTGGAACGAATCATCTGAGTTTCCATTATTTCTTATGGGGAAATTCACTTTGATATACAAGTTCTTTGGACTGCGAGCACGTTTCCGGAACAAATTATGGTCGCAAACCAAGGTTCCACTGTATTTGTTTCTCTTAAAAACTTGAAACTATCGATTTTTGAAAGGGTCACCTGAAACTCATGTGTAATTATCACACAATCCATCTACAGAATGCTTACGTATGCATCTTACTTTTAGATGTTTATTTGCTTAATTTTTGTAACACAGGTGCAAAAAATTAGGAACATGAAAATACAACAAACCAATGACTTTTATTCTGTGACCTACATTTGTGATATGATTTAATGTATGCATGCTGATATTTTCCACAGTCTATGATAATGATAATAAGGTAGCCCTGGATTAACCATTAAGCAAGAATAAGCACCAGGTGAAAGTAGAGCTTTACAAAAGTAGGAGAAAATCTATATATATATATATATATATATATATATATATATATATATATATATATATATATATATATATATATATATATATATATATATATATATATATATATATATATAATTCACTAAGGGCACGCACAACAGTGAGCGCAAGTAAGACAGATCCCCGCCCGCCAACTCTAAGACCATGGGATATGCTCAAGAGAGCCCCGCCCACCAAATCTAACCCTCCTTCCGCGTCATGGGATACGCACAACAGAGCCCCGCCCACCAACTCTAACTCTTCTCCCATGTCCACCCTCAAAACTGGTCCCACCCGCATGCTGCCGACACGGTATTTCTTGCCAAGCATCTGCAGTACACTTAAATCGCTCAGTCCAATCCAACAGCAGCTGTACGAAAGCTTTTCAAAGAAAATCCTAGGCAGAATTTATGACGCTACAATGCCCCGATATGTCACACTAATGTTGCAGCGATTTTCGTTGGAGAAGATGGAGAACCGCCTGCCAAAAGGGACATTTGCATCAGTCCCATAGGCAACTCCTGTAGACAGATTTCCACACTCAATATGAATTGTAATCCTATGGTTTACCCACTTTTATTCCCTTATGGAGACATTGGCTGGCACAAAGATTTACAACATGTTCCAGATAAAAGAACCAGTGACTCGGGCATTAACCAATACTTTAGTACTGTGTTGCGTAAGAACAGGACGAAGTCTAAAAATGTTTCGGAGATGGAAAAAAGCAGTCCGAGAAATGTTATTTATATGGGAGGAATTATTTAATAATAATAATTATTATTATTTAATAATTGCCATTATTAGTGTATAAATGGATATAAATAATTGCATGTAAACAATTCGCCAAAATCTGTTGTATGTAAACCATACTGTTTAAAACGTTTTTTTTTTTTCTCTCATCAGAAAACCCGATTTCCACTTCTACCTACTATTAGTTTAAATGCCATTTTTACCACTCGCAATATGACGGACGCGCTGACTTAACCTGTTGACTGGGCAACACAGTGAATGTGGCGTCTATCTATATATGTCTATGTTTTCCGTAGCCTGCTACAGGAAGGTACTCTGTCGACCATTTGCATTGGTTTCGCTCCTTGCTATTTTCGTTATACTGCGACGGTGGTTTCTTAAGCCTTTGTTATACTGAATTCCTTTCTCACCATTTTCCGTTCCTATTCTTAATACCGTATGCTACGCGTGGCTTGGCTAGTTAAGTATAAATAAATGTGTAAGTAATCAACAGTAAGCATTATTTTTACATCTTTTGAGCTTTGTATGTTGAAATACTGTATTTCTTCAAGGCTAGAAAGCAATGGAATAGAAGTTGTATTGTTTGGGACAAATAATATTTCTTCATTGGAATGTCTTTTAATTGTCCACCAGCTTTGACTTTTGTGGAAGGAGGATTTTAAAATTTGAAAATTGAAAAGGATCCTTTCAAGATCACTTAATTTCAGTAATGTGAGAATTGTGGAAAACTTTCTTTAGTAGGTTATATTGTAGGACTTGTTTTTGATAGCCTCTGCTGAGGCATTATTCAGTCATTGTAGAATTAAGTTTGCTTTGGTTTGTTTTTATATAATTGTTTTCATGTTTGCAAAGATGTTTTGAAAGGCAGTATTAAAGTCTTGTTAAGCATGCTTGTTTTTATTCAAAGGGAAACCAAAGGAATTGGGAAGAACACATCTTTAAATAATTTTTTTATTGTAAATCTTGTTTCAGTTTTTACTGTATAATCTACACTGATCAGCCACAACATTAAAACCACCAGCCTAATATTGTGTAGGTCCCCCATGTGCCACCAAAACAGGTCGGACCCATCAAGGCATAGACTCCACAAGACCTGTGAAACTGTCCTGTGCTTTCTGAGATGTTAGTGGCAGATCCTTTAATTCCTGAAAGTGACAAGGTGGGATCTCCATGGATCAGACTTGTTTTTCCAGGACAACAATCTTTAGGTACATGGTACATGTCAGAGTATCATCCACATGAATGATGGGACCCAAGGTTTCTCAGTAGAATGTTGCCCAGCGCATCACACTGCCTTTGCTCGATTGCTTTCTTCTAGTGCATCCTGTTGCCATCTCTTCCTCAGACTCACATAAACACCTGGCCATCCATATGATCTAAAAGAAAATGTGATTCATCAGACCAGACCACATACACTTTCATTGCTACAGACTAGCCTGTGGCTACACTGCTGCAATGCACTGTGTGTTCTCACATCTTTCTCTCATGGCTAGCATTGAGTTTTCAGTAATATGTGCTACAGTAACTCTTTAGTGGGATTAGACCAGACAGGCTAACCTTTGCTCCCTATATGCATTGATGAGTCTCGGGCACACATAATTATGGCTTCAGTTCACAGGTTGTCCGTCCTTGGACCACTTTAGGTAGGTACTAAACACTACATTCTGTGAACACCCCACCAGACCTGCCATTCTGAAGATGCTCTGACCCCGGTCATCTAGCCGTCATAATCTGGCCATTTTTAAAGTCCTTACACTTGAATATTTTTACTGCTTCTAACACCTCACCTTGAAAAAGTTACTGTTCACTTGCTCACCAAGATATCCCACTGGTGCCACTGTAACAAGATAATCAATGTTATCCACTTCACCTGTGAGTGGTTTTAATACTGTGTTTAATCAATGTATACAGTAATACATATTTTTAAGATTAGGTACCTTAAAAGACATGTGCAATATATATATACTAGCCAACCCGCGGCGTAGCATACGCTGCATAATTAGGCCGCTTTTTAAATGATTTTTAAGCACAGAGAAAAAAATAAAAATTTGAAAAATCCGTAATTTAATAAACCACCAAGAAAAGTAACATTGCAACAATGCACGCTACGAACCAACATACAATTGTCCGTGACTGAAAACGGAGGAGCGCCGTCGCTTTCTCCTTCCAAAGCGAAGGACGGGTTGAACGGCGCCGCTCAGTACGCACTGCCCACTTATGTGCCCGCCCCCAACTCCCTACCTGGGTCGCTTTCGTCTGTGTACAGTCCACACGCACCTGTGAGTCATGTTGACTGTTAATTTTCCAAACACCGCCTCAGTCGGTTTCCACGTTGATTTTTCATTGTTCTTTGCGGTTCCGGCTGCTTTTTTTTATATATAATCCACCAAGTCACCCGACCATGGGGGGCTTTACAAAGGGCAGGGACGTAATCAGTGCGAGCGTATGACCCGCACGTACTGCGAATTTCTCGTTCGTGGGGAACAATTGGAAGCCATGGTCTCCATCACGAATGGGGTTCAACGGCTTACCCATGCCGGGTAGACACATGTTGATCCATTCAGTGTAGCGCGCGTGCAGTACCGGACATACAAGTGCATCACAGACCTGTTAATGCTCAATCTCACGTGGCTGAAAGCCACTTGTCCCTCTAAGAATTTGGACGCCGACCACTGTTGGGTTGTGTAACTATTTAGCAGGCGGGAGTCTCATTCGTTTTCGGAAATAACCAGCCAAATCGCTCCACCAACTAAGAACTGCCATGCACCACCACCCACAGAATCGAGAAAGAGCTATCAATCTGTCAATCCTGTCTGTGTCCGGGCCGGGTGAGGTTTCCTGTGTTGAGTCAAATGAAGTGAAAGGCTCCACACCTGGTGGTGCCCTTACGTCAATTCCTTTAAGTTTCAGCTTTGTAACCATACTCCCCCCTGAACCCAAAGACTTTGGTTACCGGTTGGCTGCCGGCGGTCATGGGAATGACACCGCCGGATCGCCTGTTGCGGGGCCTGCATTGGTGAAGCAGGTGAGACGGTAATGAAACAGTGGCACAGGGCTTATTGGTTTTTAAGGTCTGCTTCCTTCATTGGGTTTTAACCAATGCACGGAACGAACCAACACACAATCGTCCGTGCGGTGCTCAGGGTGGAATGGGAGAAGGACATCCACTCCACTCCCTCCGTCATGTTAAGTCTGCTGGTTTCTCGTTCAGTATACACTGCCTGCTCATGTGCTCACCTCCAACTCGTCACTCGAGTCTTTGTACAGTCCAGATGCACCTGTGACTCACGTAGACTTTTCATTGCTCTGTGCGGTTTTGGCTGCCTTTCTATATATAATCCACCAAGACACCCGACCACGGTGGGAGGGGGGTGTGTACAAAGTGCAGGAGTATCTAAGAAGACGCATGTTTGTCGCGGATGCGAATTGCTGTATGTAGCGTGTAAAACAGTTTGCTATAGTGCACGCGGTCGCAGGCGTAACGAAAACTCGTTTTTAAAGACTGCTCACTTCATTGTGTTTTAACCTCAGTTGTAAAGGAATGTTTTAAGGATCCCATGGGATACCCCTCGCAAACAGTGTTACACGCCGCATATGGCGATTCACCTCCGCGAGAAACATGCCTCTATTAACAGTCAACGTGGGTCGGAGCTGCATGTGACCTCTACAACAGACGAATATAAATGACGCCGGTTTTTCTGTGTCGTCGCGTCCGAGTTGGTGGGCGTGGCTCTGCGAGTTGTCGTCGTATCCAATGGTCTTGGAGTTGGTGGGCGTGGCTCCTTCCTGCATGCGCCATAGGTGTCTCACTTGTCGGCGGCTTAGTGAATCCACGCCCCTTCCGGCGTGCTTTCCGTGGTTGTCTTGCCTTAGTGAATTATATATATAGATATGTGTTTACTTTTTGTTCAGTTCTTATTTTTTTTATTTACACAATGCAAATGTTTTGAATTTACTTCAGTTGATTAAGAAAAGCAATATCACAGTAGATCTACCCACAATTAACATATGAATTGGCCCTAAACCATATTCAGTCTATAAAGACATACATTATACTTTATCCAGTAAGGCCACACTGCATGATATTATGCAGTGAATACAATTGACTTAAACATTCATAGTTTTCATACTTTTTCTCTGTACATTTAACATTCGTTTGCTCAGAAGTTAATGTGCTTGCTGCTTCCTGAGCAGCTGTTCTTTTCTACACCCTAGCGGCCCGCTTCTTCTTTTCTTTTGTAGGTATCTTTTCACTGATTAAGTCCGTGTTTGTGTTGCAATTACTTAGTACTTTTTCCTCAGTTTTTCACTTAAGCTGGCACTTAAGTCTTCAGTCTGCCTCAAGAATGATTTAAGATAAGAAGAGGTAGGGGAAGTGATGGCGAAGGTGGTAGAGATGAGAACGGCATCCTTATGCATGCACCCCAAAAGCATATAGTAGACGTCACATAGTATATGTGTACCGAATTTCAGGTCAATAATTCAAACGGTTTGTGAGCTACAGGTGATTTAATATCCTGGACAGATAAACAGACAGCCACGGTAGCGTATTATATAAGAAGATATATACCATTATCGTGATAACCTTTAATTATATTGCAATATAAATTTTTGGCCTTCCACCCACCAAGCAGTACTTCTTGAACAACTCCACAATTCAGTTCACCGTTTTTCTTCTTCTGTCACTCATATAGATTCATTCAGTCCGATATCAAAATACTTCAAAGATAGATTTATTCAGTCCCACAATGATTAAATTAATAATTTCTTGAAATTCAAAAATTGTCCAGAATCAGTTTTGTCTGTAATGATCTATTATCTCTAAAATGTTTAGTGTACCTTGTTTGTTTTCAAATAGTGATTATTCCTAAACCATAATCAATGTAATTCATTATAAATGAATAAAACCCCATGATAAAGAGTATTTAGCACACAGGCAGATCTACTCAAGGCCAGCATAATGCTGCCTTCACTTTAATGGGGAAAACCTACTAAAAGAAATTCCAAGGTGGTCAAGGCATTAAGGACAGATGAAAGAAAAGCAGTTTCTGAATGCAATTAAAGATGTAGTGTTCAGAAAACATGTGTCCTGCATTGCCAAGTGACCTCAACTTAGAGTTTTGTGAACCAGTAGAGGAAGTAAATAAAAAGTCTGGTGGAGCAGGTGCTCTTGGATTTGGAAGCAATAAAGGGCTTTAAGGAAATAAGATGCATTATTTTTTAATTAAGATCTTTAAGATGATATTGGACATAACTTGGCTGCATCTTCTTGTTCAGCAGGTGATCACTTCTGTTATATGTTTTATTATAGAAAGGTCAGAATCTAGGCAAGACCAACTATTTGAATGCAACCTGAAAAGTAACTTGAACAAAGAGCTTGACTGCCTGGATATTGTAGCTGACAGTTTGAAACAGCTTTTAAAGGCTAAATATGACAGATAATGTTTTTTTTTTTTTTTTAGAAATTATTTTAGTAAAGTATAGGGAGCTGATGTGAACCTCTGCAGGGTAGCTAAAAATTACATTTCCTTTGCTTTTTTTTAAAAAAAAAAATAATAATAAGTTGCTCAGCAACTAGCAAGTTCATTTTGGGTCTTCAAAAGTCCTGTGCAGTCGTCTAGAAAGATTTGAATAGGAGACTTGGACCCTATAGGAGCAGTGGAAGTGTATTATCTTCACAGTATAGTTATAAAGTTAAAATGTATTAAAAAATAGTAGCTGAAAATAAATCTGTTTCACATATAAAAAATATAATTTCAGTCTGTGACATTTTTATAGATCTCTCATGGCTATTGAAATTTGATATCCGTTAACATTTGCAGTTCTTGTTCCGGATCTTTGATGTTTGTCCTTTGAGCATGTAACTGAATGTGAACATTCTAATCTGGTCATCTATGCATTAAAACACTTTAGACACACCATTTTTTTTGTTTGTTTTTTTTTTTACTTCATTACAGAGCAGTGTGTTTGCAGTATAACTTGTTATAGTGATTCAGGTAAAATTCAAATGAGAGATCTCGGATGATTTAGCTTATGTGTATGAATGCTGCACAAATTCACAGTGTTCATTTTTTGGTGGTCTGTCTCACAATTTTTTAATGTTTCTTTTCTTTTGTGTCTTTCTGTTTATTTCATTATAAAGTTTGAGGAATATTCATAGTTCACAAAGGGAGCAACCGGTGGTTGATGTTCCTCTACAGTGTTTTTAAGAAAATGAGCATGCTTTTTAAATGTGACTTGACTTTATCTTTAGGATTTGAGTTCTTTTTCAAAAAGCACCGATAAGAGTTTGCGTCTCTTAGCTCTTTTTACAAGCACACCAAGATGGACATCTCAATATGCTTTTGAGAGTAAAGTGCAGTTGGGCAAACCAAGAACAATGTCACTAACTTGCTGGTTGTAGAGCAAGCAAATGACAGGCCTACTCTGAAGGGTTGCCTGAGGGCCAGAAAGGACACAGACAGGAAAGGGTGGCAAAGATCAGGAACCGAGGAAGGCTCTAAAAAAAAAAAAAAATAAAGGATATATGTCAACATGCCAGTGTCAATGAAATTGTGCAGTCGATGGCAAGTACTCTGTACAAGTGGATTAGACATCTGGGAAGGGTAAAAGGCAGGTGCTCCAGTACCAGGGTACCCAGTATGTGCTAAGAGTTTCCACCTTAAATCCTCCTACCCTCTTCCCGAAAGGAGGGAAGGAATCAGTGAACCAACAAAAGAACAAACCAATGAAGGAATAAATGAACTAACCATCCAACAAAAGCGTTGACAGGATTTCAAAACACTTCCTAGGGAAACAAAGGGCAGTTCTGCAATGCTTGTTCAAGGGAAGAATAAGTTAAAATTTGTTTCTGGATGGTTTCTAGTTAAACCAATTCAATCTTATAAATAAGACTAGCAGAATACCCGCGCTTCGCAGCAGAGAAGTAGTGTGTAAAAGAAGTTATGAAAAAGAAAAGGAAAAATTTTTAAAATAACGTAACATGATTGTTAATGTAATTGTTTTGTCATTGATATGAGTGGTGTTGTCATATCTATATCTATATATCTATATATATATATATATATCTATCTATATATCTCTATATATATATATATATATATATATATATATATCTCTATATATATATATATATATATATATATATCTCTATATATATATATCTCTATATATATATATATATATCTCTATATATATATATATATCTCTATATATATATATATATCTCTATATATATATATATATATATCTCTATATATATATATATATCTCTATATATATATATATATATATATATATATATATATACACACACATACACATACTCATACATACATGTGTACATATATGCACAAACACATATACTATGGGGTGCCAAACAGGTACATACATTGATTTTCTGAATATATAATGTTGCCGTCAGAATATATAAAGTCAAAACTTGAATATATAAAGTCACTGTCAGAATATATAAAGTCAAAACTTGAATATATAAAGTCAGCGTCAGAATATATAATGTCAGCGCTGGAATATATAAAGTCAAAACTTGAATATATAAAGTCACTGTCGGAATATATAAAGTCAAAACTTGAATAACAAAACTGCTCAGCTCAGAGCGAAATGAGGTGAATGGGAGGGGAGATGATGACGTGACTCCCCCACCCGCCTTGACTGTCAATCCTCCACAGACTAAGTCTCTCGGAATTTGCATAAGCACAACCCTTCACCTACAATTTTAACTTAGTTACAAAGTGATCAAAACTCTCGTTTATATCCAGCATCCTCTCATTAAACTTGTATCCCGCATTACAAACGCCAGCGGCAGCGTGTCTATGAACTTAATTTAAACTTTAGTTTACACCGTGCTTTGTTTCTGAAGTAGCAGCACTAATGAATGTGGTTGTATATGTCACTCACTCGCTTCTTATTGTTTCGCTGCATTCTCAATTATATAATGCATGTTTTCTTCAGCGCTTTTTGGAGCTCTTCCTGGTTTTCTATGTACTGCGTTGACAGTCAGTTCACATGATTACGTGGGAGGCGTGATGATGTCACACAAAACTCCACCCCCTACGGCTTTCGAGCTCAACTCCATTACAGTATATGGAGAAAAATAGCTTCCAGTTATGACCATTACGCATAGAATTTCGAAATAAAACCTTCCCAACTTGTAACAGCTAAAATACATTTTTTTTTCTTCTCAGTCACTTTTAATTTTTGTTCCAATATTATGTAACATTATGATAATATTTGGCTTATTATTTTTTTTGGCTTATTTGCATTATTTTCATAATGCACATCCACAAATAAGTTAGGACTGCATCTCTTGTTTGGCTAATAATTTGGAAGCAACTGATTTTTATTTTTATTTTTAACTAGCCCAGGCATTTCTTCAAAGCTTTGTTGTAAATTTTACTTTGTACTTGTCTGTGGAGATTTAAACTATCTGGAGCATCCGCCCACTTTGAGCATTATGCTCAGAGTTGTCAAAATAATGTGTGATTTTACACAAAATAACAGGTTGAAACTGACAGCTCATTTGATTTGGCTCATTAAAGTTCATTATTTGAATTTGTTATAATAAAACCTCACTTTCATTAAGGAGCTTTGATATGTCATGCTCCACACTTTTTGTCATCTCACCTTTATTGAGAAATGTACTGTTTTCGGAGATATGATTTTTTCAATATAGTAGATCCCTGCGAATTTGCGGTTCAGAGTTTGCGGCCTCAGTCGTTCATGGATTTTTCCTTAGAATCTAACTAATAATTGTTAGTGGAAACCGCAAATATCCTCCAAATTTTTTTTTGCCTTTTTTCGTGGCATTACTGTACTGTAGAGGGAAACATGGCTTGGGATGGTGAAAGTAGCCAATAGAATTTGAAACTGCAACTCCCAGCAGTTCCTGCAGTGGCTCTGATTAGTATTCTGCTGAGGGTGCTGGGGATGTTTGGGTCTAAGGATGTCAGTATGGCTTTTAAAAAGGGGACCTACTGTGTATGTTTTGTTTGTGCTTTGTTGTATTTAATGTGTAATCACCGTAAGGGGAACAGGGGTGGTATTGTTGTTTTCATTTATTTCATTTGTTTTCATTACATTCTTTATTTACTGTTTGATTACCGGTTTGCTTTGTTTTTGTCTCTGTTTGTGAGTGCGTGCGAGTTGGGCCAAGGTTGGGTGCATCTCTGGAATCTCCATTATAAAAATAAATAAATCACCATCTTCTCAGCGGTGCGAATCTTAGCGGCCCCAGATCGCTACAGCATTATTTATTTCTCCTTGCTGCTGATTGACTGTTGCCCTGTGACGCATCTCCAGCTGAGTGTTCTTGTGTTTTCTGTTTTGTTCTTCTTAACCCTTAAATGGCCATAACCAACTATAGTCTTTTCCCAGTGCCATTTGCCAGCACCCAGGAGCCGAGTATATTCGGCAACGTACATTTATTGAACGCAGCAACTGGCAATATTCAGTTCCCAGTGCAATTTGCCAGCATGCCGGAGCTGATCAGTCAGTGCCACTGCCGCCGCCTGCAGCACTACAGCATCACTGTCTCTTGGATTCAGTCGTTGCACTAGACTGGCCTGCAAGCATCAGTGTTTACCTCTGTGTGCTTGTGTGCAACCAGTTTAAGTTTAGTTGGCACAGTGATTTGCTGAATTTCATCAGTGGTGTCAGTTGCACCTTGTACACATTTTTCCAGGAGTTTTTTAATAGTTTTTACAGTTCATTGGCAGTGTGTAAAATGATCTGTGTTGAAGTAATTGTGATATTCTTTGAATGAAAAAAAAAAGTGTTCCATTAAAATTTCACTTTTTCTTTGTGAATTGTGACGTTTGCTTAAAAAGTGCAGCAAAAAAAGTATTTGGCATCCAGGGATGCATTAACCCCCAAGTAAGTGGCAGTTTAAGGGTTAAAGCCCCAAAATGCCGCCGAAACGCCCTGCAGCTTCTAAGGCTTTGGCAATGAAAATGCGATTGCATGAATTACAGTACATATTGTGGTAACATCTGTATTTTACATTCTAGCACTGCAGGAGACATAGCAGTACAGTACTGTACAGTATATGGGTTTACCTTTACATTCTTTTTTTAGGTTATGTATTAAACTGAGTTTGAAATTAAATGAAAGGGTTTTTTTAGGTATATTTAGGGTTTAAACTTTAAAAATAGGCATTTTTTTAATCACATCCAAAATTCAGTTTTTCACAATTCGCGTTTGCTCTAGGAATGTAACCCCCGCGAATTTCGGGGGTGTACAGTAATCCCTCGCTATATCGCGCTTCGACTTTCGCGGCTTCACTCTGTCGCGGATTTTATAACTAAATATATAACGCGGATTTTTCGCTGCTTTGCGGGTTCTGCTGACAATGTGTCTTTTTACTTCCTGTACATGCTTCCTCAGTTGGTTTGCCCAGTTGATTTCATACAAGGGACGCTATTGGCGGATGACTGAGAAGCTAACCAATCAGAGCACGCAGTTAAGTTCCTGTGTGCTGAATGCAGTGTTAACCAGGAAGTCTCGTCTCGCTCATTCAGCATCAGCATGTTTCGCTGTATAAAGAGTTAACATTTGTGCTCTTTTCTGTTTATCTTTGTGCATAGTCAAGCCCTTCATTATGGCTCCAAAACAATCTGCTCCTGCTACTGCTTCAGGGGCCGTGCCCAAGCGCCAACGGAAGATGTTAACGATTGCCGAAAAGGTTAACATTTTGGATTTGTTGAATGAAGGGAAAAGCTACACCACTGTAGGACGCCATTACAGCATCAATGAGGCTACGATTCTTTTTATTTAAAAAGTAGGACAGGATTATAAGATCTATGGCCGCAGAGTCCTTTTAACCAGGGTGCAAAATGAGTTGTAAGTGGATGTAATAAGGCAGCAGTCTGGATGGAATCTGCTTCAGGGATTTGGATTGAAGACTGCCAGAAGAAGAACAATGGCAGTGCTACACATTCGCCTAAAGTGGCTCCTTTAGAAGGGCTGTAACGCTGTCCTTTGTTGTGCAGTAAAATTAAACTAATTGTTATCGGACAAGTCATCGTGTCATTGTTGGTGAGTAACCATAATTAATTTTCTACTTACAGTACTTATTACATGTACGTACTTTTAGTGTCACTATACACACATTTACTGTATACAATTTTTCTTGCATTGTACATATTTATTGCTGGTGGCCTGTCTATCGTAATGGCTGTAACATATGTGATATCGGAGACACTCGATATCTTTAAAATAATATTTAGGTTTTACTGTATATAAACAGTGTGTTTATATACATAATTTCAATGAATCTTACCTAATATCTAAGAGAATACAAATTGATTATGCTGTATAACTCTGCGGGGAATATTTATAAACAGTGTGGGAGAGTTTATAAGGGCTTAAAATATATAAAAATAACCATACAAACATATGGTTTCTACTTCGCGGATTTTCACCTATCGCGGGGGGGTCTGGAACGCAACCCCCGCGATCGAGGAGGGATTACTGTACTGTACTTTGAATTTTAACAAAACTGAACATTTTCTAAGCTTTTTTTTTTCATCCATCCATCCATTTTTCTTTTTTTAGAAATCAATAGGCATTTTCTATGGTTAACACATATCCTTATGACATAGACTGTGCAAAAAAAGAAGAACCCACCTATAATATGAAACATGAAAAAGATAAATGAAAAGAAGAAAAAAAAATAAGAATTGCATTTGCAATGAGACCAGCAGTTCTGCCATCTTTCATCTGTATTTACAAGAGATGAAGCGTATCATACAGATTTTTATGTTAAATTGTAAAACAACTTTTGGGAGAAGAATATTTAAGATTAAGAGGTACATTGGTGTTTCAAGCTTGTCTAAAGATAAACTAAGCAGAAATGTTTGATTTAGATAAGTTCGATTAATATCACCCACCAGTTTGTAAGTGAGCAGTTAATTGATGCTTTTTTCTTTGTCAGAGACACATATAAAGAGATCTTTGCTGCTGCTGACCCCTGTGAATGTGACATACAGTTGCCTGTGGGAAGCAGTAGATCCCACAGAGATCAATGCCTGCTTTTTTTAGATTCTGGCCCTGTGCCTAATTTATTGCCATGGCAAAACATAAAGTATCAGGGGCTTGCAGTCGCTTGAAATGAAACAGGTAATTTGACAGGATGAAAAGAATCTGTAGTATAAATATGGTTTTTCCTTAATCACATTCCATTATGATTGTGGCCTCGATCACAATCCTGTACAGGGCATTCACAAGCAATCTCATCCGAGTACATTCATTTTGGAAGGTTTTAATTCCATAAAGATGATTGGGTCTCCAATTTTGCACATATTTATATGTGCAGGCAGCCCAGGAGCGTACTTTATTATGTTATTATGAGATTTGATTCCACTATGTTGTTATGAGTACTTGAAGTGCTTAGCAGAGTACGCCTTCAAATATGGCAGAGAAGCAGCAGCCAGAAAGTTGTAATTGTGGTGTAATGATGAGCATACTTTCCATGGAAGCTATTGATCTGGGTTTTGATTCTTGGTCATCTCACTTACCTTTTTCTCTAATCAAAGATTTCCTCAGCATTTTCTCATGGGTCCATAGCACCCCAAGAGAAGCCATATTGTCTCTGAAGTTGTTTATTAAAGTTTTGGGTTGCAAACATAATTAAATGATTCCACTGAAGAATTTCAGGACACTTATTCAGCTCCTGCTGCCTCCAGGGGTATCATCAAAGTTCAATATAGCCCTTATTCTATTTTCCAACTTTAATGAAAATATATCCTGTCATTTTTGCTTGGTTCTGGATGAAACATTCATACACACAAGCAGACACCAGCTCCGCCTTGTTTATATAAATATATTATTTGATGATTGATTTATTTTACTCCACAGTATTTGTTTATGGGCAGTGTTGGTCTCATGGTACATATTAATGGTACATGTTCTAAAGTGAATTTAGAACACACCAGTTTTCAGACACTCTCTGTACACAACTTTTACAACAAAAATACACATGGTATATGATATTAGATAGATAGATACTTTATTAATCCCAAGGGGAAATTCACATATTGGTAAGTGCAGTTTCAAATGCATCGTGTCCTTATGTAAATTACGGCATGATAAGCAAGAAAAAGAAATCTCCCCCTTTTGTCGTAATGCCTGTTTTCCACCATGGTTATGATTTTCCCTGACAAAGGAGAAAATCCCAATAGCTTCTCATTGCTGCATATTCATCTGCCAGCTTGAGGTGGATGCAGGAATTTGGCTGAAGAGCCAGTAACAGTTTGGATTTAATATCCATATACTCTGCACTAATCATGCTGCCTAAATTTAGTAGGTTTGACACAGACCACAATTTTAATCTCTTTTGTAATCTGTCTTTCATACAGGCAAAATTTAAATGATTATAGCAAGGAAAGTATCAGTGACAGTTGGAAAGAAAGGAGTTTCTTACTCATAAACAACTGATGCTTCTGGTATTCCGTGATAATTGTGGTTAAAGAACAAACACTGTAATACTGATGTATGAGTTGTACTAATCCAAAAGATTCAAGCCTTAAAATATAACTTTTGTTTTACTAGTCCTGTTTTCTCCAAAATACAACCATTTTCTGCCAGTTATCTGGGGCTGGGTTATGAGAGTGCAATCTAGTTCTTTTGGCCGCTACTTTAAGCTAGTGACCATAGATGAGGGTAGGAATATAGATCAACCGGTCAATTGAGAGCTTTGCCTTTCACCTTAGCTCCCTCTTCACCACAACTGACAGGTAATAACATCTGCATAACTGTGGGCGCTCCGCCTGTTGATCTTCCACTCCCTTCGTCCCTTTTTTTTAAATTTTATTGTAATCATTCCATACAAATCAATCAATTTTTACAAAAAGTAAGATTGAGAACAAGTCGACTCCCACCCCTGAGAGAGAGTGCATGGCCAATGGGGTAAAACTTAAGGCTTGTAAACATACCTAAATTGATGAGTTTGATAAGCAATAGAGATGAATGGAGGAAAAAAAGAAATGCGATAATTGCTTCCTCTGTGCTTTAAAAGCTTATTCTAAAATATTAATTAGATCCTGCCATGTTTTGAAAAAAATCTGTACAGATCCTCTAACTGAGTATTTGATTTTTTTACAATTTCAGATAGTATAACACATCGGTTTCCCACTGACTTAAAAGAGGAGAGTTATGATTCTTCCAGTTTAGCAAAATAAGTCTGCGTGCCAAAAGTGTAGTGAATGCAATCACAGTTTGTTTGTCTTTCGCCACTTTAAACCCATCAGCTGTTAATGGGTTAGGAGGGATTGTGACACCATGGCTGTCTGAAAGATAATTAAAAATTTTGGCCCAGAATGATGTTAATTTGGTACAGGACCAAAGCATGTGACCCAATGAGTCTGGGACTTGATTGCAGCGTTCGCAGGTTGGATCCTGCCCTGGAAACATTTTAGAGTTTTAGGCGAGACAGATGTGCTCTATATATAATTTTGAGTTGAATAATTGTATGCTTTGCACATATGGAGCTCGAGTGAATTCTCTGCATTGCTATTTTCCACTCCTTTTCTGATATATTGATTAAGAGATCTTTTTCCCAGTGTGCTCTTGGATCTTTGAGAGGGAGAGACTGTAAAATCCCGAGATACTTAAAACTCCTCTGCTTGAGGTAGCTCCCAATCCCCAGCCTGGAGAGGGCAGTTAACCTTTTTCCAGGTGAGAACCAAGACCTCAGACTTGGAGGTACTGATCCTCATCCCAGTTGTCTCAAATTCAGCTGTAAACTATACCAGTGCACGTCTAAGGTCACAGCCCAATTAAGCCAACAGCACTACATCCTCTGCAAAAAGCAGAGATGTGATCCTTAGGCCAACGAATTGGATCCCTTCCATATCTTAGCTGTGCTTAGAAATTCAGTGACAAAGGGTGACCCTGGTGGTGTCCCACGCACACCAGGAACAAATCTGACTTATTTTAGGTAATTGGAACCATGCCCCAGTTGTAAAGGGACAGAATAACCCTCAACAGTAGGGACTGGGGAACTTTAATGCTGAAATGGGGAGCAACGGTGAAACCTGGAAGAAGGATGTGATTGGGGGAACGTCCAACCCTATCTGAACCCAATTCGATTTTTCAGAGATTTTATCAACTGAATATTGTTGTGATTAAGTTAAGTGAAGTTTTTAAAGTATTTCTTCTCGTATGTATTTTTAAAAATGGATCAGTTTTTACTAAACAGTAATAAGCATTGTGAGTGTGAAAATAAAGAGGGCACACCGTCAACCAGTGTCAAGAGTGTGAAGAAGTGGAAATATGAAAAATATGATGACAGTTATTTGGACTTTGGTATTACGTCTACAGAAGTCAATGGTGAAGAGAGGCCATAGTGTGTACTGTATATGAACGTTTTGTCACCAGAGTGCATGCTACCAAGTAAGTTGAAACACCATTTAGAAACCAACCATCTCAGCATGGTTAGTAAATCTCGTGTCTATTTTAACAGAAAGTTAAGAGTTAAATCAACAAAATGGTAGTTTTTATAAGCAGTCATTAATACCAAGCACTGCTATACTCGCAGTCTACATGGTGGCACATAGAATCGCAAAATGTAAGACGATTTATACCATCGCAGACAAACTCATTCTCCGGCTGCTGTATATATGGTGAACCTTATGATCGGTGAGTCTGCTGGGAAGCTGCTTTCAAAAGTTCCTTTGTCCAATAACACCATCAGTCACAGAATACAGCACATAGTGGAGGACCTCAATGATCAATTAGTTAAAGAAATGAAAGAGAAGGAATTTGGGTTTCAGCTGCCCGAGACCACAGATGATGATAATGATGCTTACTTGATTTTCTGTGTGCGGTTTATAGATGGTAATAACATTGTAGAAGACCTCTTTTGTAAAAGTATCACTGCTGGTTCTAAGGCTCAAGACTTGTTCAAGATCCTTGATACTTTTATATCCGAAAATAATTTGGAGTGGACTAAGTGCGTTGATGTCTGTACTGACGGTGCTTGTTCTATGTCCAGCAGTTATGGAGGATTGCAAGCACTTATTCAAAGCAAAGCCCCTGAGGCACTTTGGACCCATTGCGTCATTCACAGGGAAGCACATTGAACCAGGTCTTAGAATATGTAGTGAATGTAGTAAACCTTATAAAAACTCGGCCGTTGAAGGCAAAGCTTTTCAAAAAAGTATGTGGGGACATGGGATTTGAGCACATGTCTTTGCTGTACTAGAGCACTTCATGATTGCTTTCTCATGGTAATGTTTTGTCTCACATGTTTGAAATGTGACAGGAAATGTATATTTTTCTTAAAGAAAATTTCAGCTTTTATAAAATAACTAAAACTATGGAAAAGAAAAATAAATAAAGACAGAGGCAAAGATGTTTCCTCTTGTTGCCACATTTTTTACCTCAAATGGAGTTGATTTCTTTCGAGGTATGAAATCCATTTCTGAAGAACACTTATCACAGCTTATCACCTGGTTTGAGAAATATTTTCAAAATGATAATATCTATAATATCGACAGATTTGCATGTATGCAAGATTCATTTAATGCTAGTGCGAAAATCTTATTGAGTTGTCTTGCGACAATATGTTGAAAACAAAATGTAGCAGCATGGAATTACAGTAATCCCTCGCTATATCCCGCTTCGACTTTCGCGGCTTCACTCCATCACGGATTTTAAATGTAAGCATATCTAAATATATATCACAGATTTTTCGCTGGTTCGCGGATTTCTGTGGACAATGGGTCTTTTAATTTATGGTACATGCTTCCTCAGTTTGTTTGCCCAGTTGATTTCATACAAGGAACGCTATTGGCAGATGGCTGAGAAGCTACCCAATCAGAGCACGTATTACGTATTAAATAAAACTCATCAATGCTATAAGATATGCTTCCTACGTGTTGCTCCACACACTTAAAAGCTCTAACAGCACATATTGGTTTTTGATTGTTTGCTTTTCTTTGTCTGTCTCTCACTCTCTCTGACATTCTCTGCTCCTGACGGAGGGGGTGTGAGCAGAGGGGCTGTTTGCTTAAAAGATACTGACGCTCCTCTAAAAAATGCTGAAAGACTACCTTAACATTGTGCCCTTCCTTGCGGTGCCTTTATCGCAGTACTTCGCATACTTAAAAGCCCAACAGCTCTATTGATTTTTGATTGTTTGCTTTTCCCTCTCTCTGTCTCTCTGTCTCTCTCTCTCTCTCTCTCTCTCTCTGACATTTTCTGCTCCTGATATGCACTCCTTTGAAGAGGAAGATGTGTTTGCATTCTTTTAATTGTGAGAAAGAACTGTCATCTCTGTCTTGTCATGGAGTACAGTTTAAACTTTTGACTAAAGGGTGTTATTTTATGTCTAGACAGCTCTAATAATGTTAGAAAATGTATTTAGAAGGTCGTAAACAGGTTTTCTATGCTCTAACTGCGAAAATATTTGATTTTTAAATAAAGAATCCTACTTCGTGGAAATTCATTTATCGTAGTAGAGTCTGGAACGGATTAACAGCGATAAACGAGGGTTTACTGTATAACTGCGGAGAATATTTATAAACAGTGTGGGAGAGTTTATAACAGCTTAAAATATATAAAAATAACCATACAAACATATGGTTTCTACTTTGCAGATTTTCACCTGTCGCGGGGGGTTCTGGAACGCAACCCCCGCGATCGAGGAGGGATTACTGTAACTGAATTTTGGATATCTGTAAACGATTAATTATCCCCTTCTCAGTGGTAAAGCTTAGAGAATTTTAATTCCATTTGCAACTTATGGGTTTTCAGCGTTTTTAGGTTTTCACTGTGATAAAAACTAAGTATCAGGCAAAAACCAATGTGAAGAAGGAAATGGGGGTGGGATGCAGGCGACTTGGAGAAACCTGGATTCAGCAAGAGTGCAGAGAATTGAAAATTTTTGGGAACCACTGCTTTAGAAGATAATTGAATGAATGAGTACCCATCTATTCCAGTGATTTTAGTGAGAATTCACTAATAATGCCACTACACAGGTTGATAACTAAGTAACAGTGTAACAAAAAAGACTTACCTGGAGGGGACTGTTAATTTCCACATTAATTATTTTAAAGTGAGTTGACACATCATGCATGTGGCTTTATCCAACTTTCATTCAACCTTCCTGATCTTTAAACCCCAATTTGGTATAGTAATTGATCAGACACTTATTTTTAAATTTGTTTTTTCTCCTTTTAAAAGCTTTGCAGTATCTCTCTCTCTCTCACACACACACACACACACACACACACACACACACACACACACAAATTTGAAAAAAAGCCTAAATTCTCCATTAATAGGTTTAATCTGTAGGGTTCCAAGAATTTGTTTTGTTGGAACTTTGCTCCTACTGTTTCACTGGACCCATATGTTGCCTGGGCCATCAGCTCAGTATTGTGTCACTTGGGATCTGGCATGCATGACACATCATTAATGGCCTCTTCTAAACCACAAATCATGTAGATTCGTTAAATAAAGAGAGGGATTCTTCCTGTAATTTAGGTTGTATGTAGGCAAATGGAGATGAATAGCCAGAATTAAAGTCTAAACTTCATTAACCTCTCCAGTATATAATAAATTATATCCAAGTTGCATTTCTATGTAAGTAACAATCTAGCAAAAGTTTTATTTTTGCTTGATGTATTTCTATTAGGTTGCCTTCATTTTTGTAAGTGTGTCATTGATAAACATTGAAAGCATACTGTAATGCTATATAAATAAAATGTATTATATAATACTGCGGTCATTAGACTATACCTACTCATTGACCGTCTAGCTCTGTATTATTAAATATTTTTGTATTAGATATTTGTTCTTTATAAACACAACATACACAATAAAGATGTATTGATTACTGTGTTACAAGTTCTGGCTTTTATATATTGTATTTTCCTGTTTACAGTGGGGTTTTTTTTGTTATATGACAAATTCTCTTGTGATCTTGTAATGGAATAAATAAATGAAGAATAAATGAAGAATTTAAAATAAACATTGGATTGTGACAAATTCTATTTTATGTAGTGTCATTGTATTTTTAATTAAAAAAGTCAAACCTAGCTATCTTGAGCTGTCGTGCAGTGATTCAGAAATTAAGCTGTCTTTAAGATTTATGTTCCCTCATTCTTTTTAAATGTCCTTTTCATTTTAACCTCTCATTAGGTTATCTGGTCCTGGCTTTCAGTTTGGTAAAGCTCTAGTGGCTCATCATACAAATGATGCCGAAAGTCTCGGCTCAGATTTCAGTTGCCATAGGTTTGCTCAGAAATGACCCTTGTGGTTGTAAATCTGACTCTTGGTGCCAACAGATAGCAAGAAAGAGGTGGGCAACTTTATTAGCTGTACACATTCTTTTGGATTCTGTTTTACAGAATGCAGAAAAGCACAACTACATGTTTTCTCAGAATTAGCACTAGGTTACTGTTAGCAACAATCTTTACTTGCTAAAGAAGTTGCTAGATTGTAAACAAACAGTGATTTTGGGAATTTTGTGTCGACTGTTTCATAGCTCATGAAACTTGTCATCTGGATCTTGTTCAATAAATAATGTTTGAATGCCTAGTTTTGATGTTTCTGCCATTGAAAAATAGCGATTCTCACACATGGAGGTATATACAAATGGCCTCTAATATCATTCTTGACTGGCAAAAATCTGCAGCTAATTTTAAAACCTTACTATGGCTTTAATCTTTGTATGCAAAGAAATGTCATTTAATGTAACAGTCAGTAGCTAGGTTTCCATCCAAGGAGTTTTTGCGAAAAAATATTTAGCGCTTCAAATTTTATCTGATGGAAATGCTAATTATCGATAAAATGTTGTACATGTCGACATAATATTTTTCCGTTTAACTTTAGCACATAAATTCCATATTGATACTTCAGATGTCGCAAAAACTACATTGGAAACAATTTTTGTCAGAAAAAAGGGCTTTAACGAAAATAAATGTGTCACATGATACATTTTCATCACGTGCAATCAAAACGAGAATAGCGGAGCGGTTCACATGGTCTGATGAAGAGCCTCGTTATTTCTCGTGATGAGCCAATGCAGTAGCGGATAGGCTGGGTCTCCTGCTACTAAAAGGGGTACCTGAACTCCCTCCACATCAACTGTAGCCTGGGGGTGTCTCTCAGGATGTCTAAATAATACAAAAACCGCAAAGGTAATTTACTGTGCCAGTCAAAATATTTAATAAACCGTGTGTTTCATTATCTAAACATTTTTTTTCTTATTATTAAATGGCAGATGTTTTAGCATATATGAGAAATTCTCTCATTAATATTAACTTTAGTTTTTTTTGATTAAACGTTGTTATTTTGTATTAATTCAAATTTCAGTTTTAATTAAAAACCTTAAGGAAGCAGGTTACAGTACTAATTCAGTTGTTATCGCACTGAGAAGGGATGTTGAAAGGTAGGCTCACCTGTACAGATCCGATGCTGCAAGCACATCTGCATCATGGGCACTTCCAGGAGTGCCAACGCAAATGTCTCGTATCATGCACCTGTCATCAACAAGGGCCTGGAGAACAATAGATGGCCACCCTTTGCGATTAATGTAATCGCGGTAGCCTTCCGTCGGGGGAAGAATAGGCACATGCGTGCCATCCAGCACACTGTAAATCTGTGGCACAAGATGCACCAAGGAATTGCGGTATGCAATTTCATTGGCCTCCGCTACAGTCGGAAGTCTGATATAACGCCGCATTAATTTTTCTTTAATAGCGGTGCACACAGCATATACACATCGATGGACGGTAGTTTTACTAACCCCGAAAGTTTCTCCAACTACTCTATACTCGGCGCAGGTTGCCAGCTTGTAAAGGGCGATGGCAATCCACTTTTGAGTTGGAACCGGTGGTCGATGGCAACCTGTGATTGGCGCAACATCAGGACTGATGAATCCACACAACATCTCAAACAAAGGCCGTGTCATTCTAAAATGTTGCAGCCAGAGATTTTCTGTGTAGTGTCTCCCCACCTCCTCCTCCCAGAAGGTCTTATTTCGTCGTCTCTCCCATACCCGTGGGTTTTGTCGCACTGGGGTACTTTCTTCGAGCTCTAGAGCTGTCAGACAAGCAACTGCTTCATTCTGCTGTCGTCTTCAGATATTATGTACAATTCCAATTATTTGTGAAACTGAAATAACAGTAAGCTGGCAAATTTCAAAAAACTGTCTAAATAATCTCTCCATTTCTTTGTTTAGTGGAGGGGGTGTAACGTGGAAAACAAAAGGTAGATAATTTGAGACATACACAAAATTATGTATGGAAACGGCTCACGGGCAGATTTTTTTTCGCAATACAACAAAACGACAAATGCGACAGTTCGTTTTGGGGGGGATGACGTCATCACGCACACCATTTTATCGATAAAAAGCCAGTTGGATGGAAACAGGCTGGAGACAGCAAATTTCGCACACTTTTTTTACGTATATTCTGTTTGTCGTTAACAAAACGTCACAAAAACTGAATGGAAACTTGGCTAGTGTTTCTATGTCATGTAGAAGTTTGGTAACCTTGAAGTCTCCAATGCTTTACGTGTAGTGTTTTTATTATGCTGAAATATCCATGAGTCATTTCCCAAATTAATTTCTACAAAGATTAATTAAAAGAATCATAAAAGCAAAGTATCTTTAAAATACATTAAGAAAATTGCATTCTTGTCAATACAGGCAGCTGTATTGTTTGCCACATCTTTCTGTTTAATCATCTGCCCAAAAAAGTACTCCACATTTTTAACTGGCCAGCAGTTTCTGTTGAGTTGTCAATGGGTTGGGGAGCAAAACTATATTCTAATATGGAGATAAATGCATGTCATTGATAGAGAGGGCAAGGAAAGAAAGAATACCCAGGATTTGATATACATACAACACACACTGCAACGCCCAATCTTGATAACCCTTGACCATTCATAGTTTCTGTTCCTTAGGGAATGCAATCCACTCACAGAACAAAAAACTTTAGGCATAACAAATCGGGCTGATTAGAGAGTTCAGCTCTGTTTTTGCTCTTGAGTTCATACAAACAGATACAGGAACTGAAAAATGAACCACTGCCGAAAAGAAAATAATAATCAATGGAGTGAGCAGAATAGAGCAAGCAAATACCAATTTTAGAAGCCAACAGCAAAAATGGCCAAAAACAGGAGAAATGTAACAAACTATTGAAATCTGAGACAAGAAAAAGACCTAATGATTGAGCCAACAGTAAATGTTTTACATATATACAGTCAGGTCCATAAGTGTTTGGACAGTGATTTTAATATTCTTCACTCTGTACACCACCACAATGGACTTGAAATAAAGCAATCAATTAGTGATTGAGGTGTAGACGTACAGCTTTAATTTAAGGGGTTTACCAAATAAGTCATATGTGCCATTCAGGAATAACAGCTATTTTTCTGCAATACCCCCCAACCCACTCCAGGTTCAGGTGCTGAAATGTACAGTATATGGACATTTGAAATAGCCTTGGGGGAGCAGTCCCCTCATTATTTCATTATTAAGCAGGTAAAAGGTCTGGAATTGATTCCAAGTGTTGAATTTGCATTTGGAAGCTGTCACTGTGAACTCTTAATACGAGGTCCAAAGAACTTTCCATGCAAATAAAACAGTCAATCATTAGGCTGAGAAAACAAAACATATCCATCAGAGAGAGACTAGAAAAAAGAAGGAACACACTGGTGAACACAGCAACACCACCAGAAGGTCTGGAAAACCACAGAAGACAACTGTGCTGGGTGATCACTGAATTCTGTCCTTGGAGAATAAGAACCCCTTCACAAATTTTGGCCAAACCATGAACACTCTCCGGGAAGTAGACCTGTCATTGCCAAAGTCTACAATCAAGAGAAGACTTTGTGAAAGTAAAGATAGAGTGTTTACCACAAGGTGCAAACCATTGGTAAACCTCAGGCATAGGAAGGACAGATTAAACTTTACCAGAAAACAATTTTAAAAGCCTGGAACAATTTTATTTTGAACAAAGGAAACTAAAATCAATATATACACAAATATTGGAAAGAGAAGAGTATGGAGAAGAGAAGAAATGGCTTATGATCCGATGAATTCCACATAATCTATGGAACATGTTGGAGGAGTTATGGTATTGTCACAAACAGCTGCAAATGGACATCAGTCATTAGTGTTTATTGATGGTATGACTTCTGGCAGAAATAGCAGGATAAATCCTGAAATGTACAGGGCTTCAACTGTCAGCTCATATTCATCCAAATGCTGCAAAACTGATAGGACGACACTTCACAGTACAGATGGACAATGAGCCAAAACATCCTGCAAAAGCAAACCAAGTGTTTTCAATGCAAAGTAGTTGAATATTCTTCAATGGCCAAGTCAATCAACTGACGGCAACCCAATTGGACATGCATTTCACTTGCTAAAGACAAAACTGATGGCAGAAAGTCCAACAAACAAGCAGTAACTGAAGACACCTGCAGTAAAGACCTGACAAAGCATCACTAGGGTAGAAATCCAGCACTTGGAGATGGCCATGAATTTCAGACTTCAGGCGGTTCATTGACTGTAAAGGAATTTCAATCAAATATTGAATGTGATTATTATATTTGTTTGTCCAAATACTTTTGAGCAAAGGGTTTATACAGAAAAAATGCCTGTCATTCCTAAACAGCTTATACGATATTTTTGGTAAATCCCCTAAATTAAAGATGAAAGTCTACACTTCGTTTGCATTTTATTTTAAATCCGTTGTGGTGGTGTACAGAGCCAAAATTCTGAAATGTATGCCACTGTCCAAATACTTATGGACCTAACTGTATATGATTCAGGCCGAAAGGTTTTGCATGACTGCACCACAGTCACCATTACCAAGAAAAAAAAAAAAACAACTGGGAGGCTAAGCTAACTCTAAGAAGCACCTCTAAAGTGTGGCAAAGAATACTATTGCAAGGATTTAAACAAACTAAATGGTTTTAAGACAAAGCCAAGCTTAATGATCATTGACTCTTGTTAACTGAAATTTCCATTAGGTGACCAAAATCATTTGAAAACAATATTACTGTATTCATAAAACAACAAAATGTCAAAACTCAGCAAGTCACCTATCCAGCTATTCAGCCATTTTCTTTAGCCAGGATACCCTAACTATACCTACTCTGGTTACCTTTAGATGTACTTGTGTAAACAGTCATTACAATTATTTATCAATATTGTTCTTTTGCCACACAAACATGGAAATAGAGTGTTATGTTAGAGATTTCAATATCTATTAGTTTGGTCAATAGTCTCAAAATCAGGGGTGCCCAATGCATCGATTACGATCGACCGGTAGATCGCAAAGGTAGTGCACGTAGATCGCGTTGCATTCAAAAAAATTTTTTTTTAAACATTAGTCTATCATATATTCTCCCTATGGCATTTGCCACTTGATTGACATACAGTCTGAGATCTCTTTTCTTCTAACACACTGGTCGTTCCACCCACACACACAAACACACACGAGCTACTGCAAAACTCTGGCTGTGATCTAGTTAGCCTTCCAATTTATATCGACTAAAGAAGGGATTTAAAAAAAAATTCTTTGGGGAGGGTATGGGCTGAATGTGAAATTGGAAGAGGTTTTTTTTTTTATATATATATAATAGCGTTTTTAATGTAGATAGATCATTTCGACCTGGTCATTTTAAAAGTAGCTTGCAAGCTGAATGCTTATATATAACATTTTGTATTGGGGCCAAAAATTAAACCATTCAGAGATGAGACTGAGGGGTGCCGTAGCTGCCCAAAGTCAACCTAAATGATAATTTGTAGGCCATGAAATGTGAATTGGAGAATCTGATGGTAAAATAATAACAATACTATACTTCACTCACCTTCTCCTAAAGTGAGTCTTGATGGTAACAATCTGACTATGTCAGACAAGATTTCCCTTTCTTCAATAATGGTCTCTAGTTTTTGTGGAATTTTTACATGCCCCCTAGTAAGCCAAGGGTTGTGTTAAATCCAGTATATCCTAGGTCTGGGTCATGTCCAGTACATACAGGAGGCAACAACAGGTCAACCTTCCTACATACCCAAGCACCTCAGTGTCTAATTTCAGTCGTCATCAGGAGACTGATGATGTTTAATGTAAGAGAAGTCAAAACACATACTTGGATGAGCCTCATGCTGATCCTAAATATATTGGATTTAATAGAAAATATTTATATAGCTTTGACTCTGAAAGTAAAAAGGCTGAATAACGGAAAACAGCAAATCCAGCCCATCCAGTTGTTTGTTATCAATTATTTCTCTGATAAGGATGTACTACATCCTCTATGCTTAAGCATGTCTCTATGCTTCTTTGTCTTGACCCATTTGGTCTGAATGAACTGGCATGATTAAAACATTCAAATATTTCTTATTTCAACAATATGAGGAAATTGAATGCATTTTATAATTAAATTTTCAGCTTTCAGATTGTCCCCATGATAGAATTCAGCTTCTAACAACATAGTTCTACTAAAAAAGTATAACTTAAATCCTGGTGGCCTCATTAGCAAAGCTTGTGTACACATGTACACAAACATTTAGATTTATAAAAGAAAACTTGCCTCGAAAGCTTGCATATACTGTATTTACAGCTACTCTAACCCATACATGTACAACATTTCAGAGAAACTGGAAAATGAAGACACCCTTGATCAAGCGAAATGCAGATAAACTAGCTAAATGACAATTCGCACGCATAATTCATATCACTGAGCTGTTGTTGTAATGTGTGTTGCCGTGACGAAAGTGAAGAATATAATGTACTGTACAGGGCATTTTAGTTCTCTTTTAAACGGGCCAATGTTTTGTATTTGCACTGAAGTAATTTTTGGGTTTTTCATCAGTTTATATTCACTACCTGTTGTCACTTCTCAGAGAATATTTCCTTCAACATTCACTCTATCTTGTCTGCTGTGCTAAAAGTTATTAACCGACCAGCGAGGCACTACAGCTAGTCATCATGTGGTGTGGATGCCCATATGTAAAACATAACATTTATTAGCCAACATAAAAAGGCAATTTGCAGCAATGTCCGGTTCTCCTAATGCATATTGCACATAGAAAGAATGAAGCTGCTGTTGTTAATTGTAAGCAGTTGCATTCCTTTAATGCTAACTACATCCAGGATGTGACTGGTAAATGATGTGTTCCAGTAGGTTAGGTCAACCGTGATTCATTTATTTTGAGGCAAGTAGCTTGATGGTGTACTGTATGTGGTGCCTGGCTTGTTGGTAAGGTAACTGGCTGAACCCTCAGTGTTCCATATGGTCTGTACTATTAATCGTAACAGCAATCAAGTCATTACATGAGCTAGGTGATGGTGGCTCCCCTATCAGATGATGGTGCCTTACACCTTTCCCAAACCCCCCAGAGCACAGAGAAGAGGTGCTATAATACCATGATTGATCTTGGGCTCTCAGTTGTGGAGCACAGCCAGATACTCTTGAATGCGGACGGCGGGGTCTCGACACATCAGAAGGTAGATGCTGAGCTGTGAGCCAATGAAGCTCTGCGGCATCATCATTGTATAGGAATAAAACTGAGCAGCATGCACCATATATGGATGTTTCATATATGGAGCATTCATATGCACATATTTACAAGGTGATTATGGTTTATAAGTGTGTGTATGCCAGGTCTTTTAAATTTTTTTTTTTTTTTTTTTGCGTAAACATTTTCTTGTTTTTTGGTGTGCACATATTTTCACACTCAAATTCATGCCAGGTTTCATAAATGAGGCCCCTAGAGAGGATGCTACCAATACAAATTAAGCAAAGTAATTTGCCCTGTTTTGAAGATTATCTGTGTGAACAGATTTAGTGACTTTAGTAATTTAAACGTTTCTAGTCTGTCAAATAGCTAGGATGCAGCCCTCTGTCATTGTCACTTTATATGGTCATGCATGCGCTTAAAAAAACAGAAAAGCAAACATAAGATTTTTTTTTTTTTTGTACAAACAAGTCTAATAATGTTTTCCATTAATGTGTTAATCTGTTTTGAATTTTCTAGTCCATTCCATCTTTCATTTTCTGTTAGCAAAAGATTCCACACTTTACTAACGTGACCAAATACATTAGGAATGTTTGGCAAAGAGGTCACTGAAAGAAACAACTTGGATCTTAAAAAAGAGATACAACTATCAAATTAGAAATGCACTGTAGAAGTCTAAATTAAACATGAGTGAATTAAGCAGTTAAACTGTTCCATATGCATAAATCCAGTTTCCTAGCCAGATTAGTCCAGTACAAGAACATGGAGAACCAACCACTACCACAGCAGCAACATGCACAAGGCAGGTGTGAATACACTCAGGATGGGATACCAGTACACCCCAATTACCAATGCCACCAGTTTTACACTCCACCGTAGTGGACTAGTTAGCCTGACATGCATATCTTTAAGAGACGGAAGAAAACTAGGGTATCCAGAGACAGACAAAGGGTGAAAAGCTCTTCTAGATATTATGACCGTAATCCTGGGAAGAGTGAATTTTATATATTTTATTATGTACGTTATATATATATATATATATATATATATATATATATATGTAATTTTTTTTCCTTTGGAGAAACCATCAACTGAAAGGCACACACAGTACACTCACAGGTAAATGCATTTGTAAGTGTTGCATTTCCTGCTTACTTTGCATTTTAGGTGAGATTAATTAAAGAAAGGGTTTAGATAAAAAGCTGTAATGCTTTTTCTTCCACTTTTTTAAGGCATCTTTGCTTTATATAAATTGTTTGAGGAATAGGAGTTGGAAATGTTGCCAGGAATGCTACCTCTGAATATATCTATTTGATCGTTTTCACAAAAGAATGCATATAGAAATTGAAAAATAAGCAAATCAGGGACAAACTGTTCGGTCTATGTTGCCTGCACATTTATAAATTATTTAAGTAGGAATTTAATAAAAAGCTATGGTATCTATACAAAATGAATTCATGATGGCTTTTTAAATCTGCATTGAGAGGCTTTTTCAGGAAAACCTCATTTAAAGCAAAATGATTCATAATAAAAGTATTTGCCAAAAAACCCATTACACATAAGTGTTGTGCCAGCTCTTTTGATCATTCCTAGAAAAAAAAATCTATAGAAGTGCAGCTTTATTTATCCAGTTGTAACAAGAAAGGATGTCCTTGCAGCATCTCGGTATACCTAGACAAATGTCAGAAATATAAAAATTATTTTTTAGGCATAGATCAATCAGTAAGTCAAGCCAATCTATTTTTGTATGGTGCTTTTCACAGAGTATAGGCTCAGGGAATTGTTAAAATTTAACAGAAAGAATACAATTGCAAACTTTACCAATTGCAGAATGCACACATGTAAAAATACAGATTAGTTTAAACACACAATCTGATTAACACAAAAAGGATCCAGATGGTATATCAATTGATTCCATTGTTGAGGTATGACCAGATAACAATGGAAGAGAGGAAAACAAAAGCTCTTGTTGGCAGCATCTCTCTTGGGGCGTCTACAGTTGGTTATAGTACAAAGACAAAGTCAGACACAGTCATAGTCCTGGAGACCTATAGGTGGTATTGGTCTGCATGGGCCATCTACTTTGACATGATCACAAGATCATTAGCTGTCCTTGTCTGGGGCTCTCAGTATTTCTGGTGTCTTTGCCATGGACAAGAAAACAGCTTGAAAATGGAGCAATAGCACAGCAAGATACCGAGAAGAGAAACTGAATAGAGGAGACTTAGTAAGAGTTTATAATTATTACAAACCACAGTACCTGTCAAAGACAGGTCATAAAATATTTAAAAAAAAAAAAATCTTTTGTCCCACATGCACCTTCATCTGCATTGGCATGTGTATGAATGTCACCTCACTGGCACTCTGTCTCCAAAACGCTTTCCCAGTTCTTGGACTCTGTCATTATTTTCAAGGCACGTTTCTCACCTCTTGTATGGTTTTATACTTGCCATCTTTGATTGAGATGCTCTCAGCATGCCTCGTACTACTTCCCATACTTGCACTTCCTCTTTTCTTGCGTCGCCAAAGCCAAAATGACCAATCAGATTGCTCTAAAGGACTGGGCCCACAGACTTTAGCGTTTTTATTATGTTGAAGATAATACTTGTGTTTTTGTAGAAATGATTAACAAACTGATGTATTAAGAACAGCTATTCAGCAACTCCAGTTAGGGTATGATAGACTGAAGCAGTGAATCTTCAGCTGGAATTTAAAAGCTAAGACCGAAGTGGCGTCTCTTGCATAATTAGGATGATCATTCCACATCTTTGGCTCCCTGTAGTTAAAAGGCTCAGCCTTTAACTGTGGTCCAATAGCAAACGCCCTCCTTTCCTGCCACACTGGCTGCCTTTCACTGGTGTCCTTGCTTGTTTATATAAAACACTGCAGCCCCCATATTAGCATAACAAGTTGCTGTTTCCTCTGCCAGCATGGATCTGTCTGACTTTTGGAAGCTTTATTTGGGGCTTCAGTCTGTCCTGTTCACATAAGGGTGGTGCTGCATTTGCCCTTAGTCATTAACACCATATTATTAAAGTGTATTAGACTGAAGGATTTTGGTAATATTCTGACTTTACAATAGACATTAGCTGTATATTAATATACCTTTTCAATCAGTGTATTTGTATAATTAATCTCTCAAATCAATGTTTTTTTCTTGCAAAACTATGTATTCTAGAACTTAATTGAATGATTATTGTGATGAAAATGGTGGCTGCCTGGGCCTAAAAGGGAATTTGCTCATCCTGTAACTGTGAAAAATCAGCACTGTAGCTTAAAGTTCATTTGTTTTTAATTTCTCACTTTGCTCCCCTTTCTTTCTGTCATCCTCCTGCAGGTTAGTACACTCTGGCTCAGCACGAGGCTCACCATCATTTGGATCAGAGCTCGCCTTCGGCACAAGGACAGGAACAAGGCAAGGCATCGAGTCCCACTTCTTCAGAGTTGAAACACACTGGGACCTGTCCTCCTGGACCCGGTTGCTGGTTCAAGGTTGCCACAGCGCTGCAGAACTCATTAAAGAGGTTACAATAGGTGTGTTCTGATTTTTCAGTATTTTCTTGCGTAAAATGAGTGAATACCCAGGTAAAATGTTTGTTACTGAAGATAGGTATCTGGTAATCCACTCCAGGGTATTATGGGAAAGTTATACATATGCACTGTGCAAAGGGACTTAATTCTGCATGAACATTGCCAGAGAAGTCTTTTACATGAATGTGCAAAGCTCATGAATGTTAATGAATTTGCCTTAAGCATGCGTTCTATTTGCAATCTAAAAATGCCAGCCTATACTTCCGCATGTTACAAGGTTTCATTCTAAAGCATTCTTTTCTCTAGCACAAAATTCTAGTTGGTGTTATGCTATCTTTTCCTATACGTTCATTTTCCTTTTTTATTTAAAGTACAGAACATAAAAACAAAACACAGTCCCCCCCAAAAAAATGAAACTACAATGATATGTTCCAGAGACAATCCAGGAAGCACAGCACTCAGCCCTTAACCAACTCAGAATTATATGACAAGAGAGCCCCAGCTAAAGTGGTACTTCACATAAAATGAGACAGTGAATAAAATAAAAAGCTTCTGTACAGGCCCCGCATGCCTACTTTTTAATTACATCAACCAATTCTTGCCAGATTTGGGAAAAAAATATCATTCCTTATAAAGAAACATGATTTTTTTCCAAATTAAGATAATGTAGAATCTCACTTTCCCACTAAATTATAGAAAATGAGTTGAGATTCTTCCAGTTTAGCTAAGTATGCATTATCTTCATGTAGATAGTATGATATGGGATATGATTACCAGTTTTGCATAGCACAGTTGTTCTCCCATATTGTATTATTTCAGATATTGATGTTAAAGAGTTAGGAATAATTTTAGATCCAAAGCTGTCCTACAGACATGCGAAAGGTTTGCCCAAAATGGTTTCTGTATTCCGAGAACATGTGATCTAGCGAATCAAGGACTTGAGAGCATAACTCACTTGTTAGATCTTGCCCTAGATAAATTTTGGACAACTTTAGACAAGATACACATACTATACATACACACTCCTCCTCAAGCTTCTTTAGTTGATGGTTTAAGTGAATTTTCATTCATAACTGTGGCTGTTTTTTCAGTTGCTGAACTTTGACAACATTGCAATTTGCAGGGTTGTTGTTTTTAGGACTGACATTATTACCAATAAAATACCATTAACTTTTATTCACTTAGCAAACCTTTTTATTCAAAGCAAATTAAAAAAAATAGTGAACATAGTCAAGTAAACATCAATGTGAGCACCTTTTTCTTTAATTAATTTTAATTAAAAACAAGTAACAATCCATACAATCAAATCCAACTTAACAAAACCAAATTTCAACCATCACCCAAAAGAAAGAAAGAAAGGAGAGCCAGCCAACAATGCCAATCTTTGAAGCAGTAAGGAAGGAAGACTATCCTTTTCCCTTATATAGGACATTATTGTAAAATTTTATTGATTAGATCCTGCCATATTTAAAAAAAAAAAAAAAAAAGTTTTGAACTGATCCTCTGAGTAACAATTTAATTTTTTTATAATTTCAAATCATATAAGACTTAAATTACCCACTGCCTTAAAGGGTGGGGGATTGGGATTCATCCAGTTGAGCAAGATAAGTCTACATACTAGCAGTGAGGTAAAGGCAATTACAGTTTTTGTCCTTCTCCACTTTAAGCCCATCTGGGAGTAAACTAAACACAGCTGTGAGCACTTTTTTTGAAACAAGTGTTACAGGATGAGGTTACAAAATTGACTATCAAATGAAATGTTCTAGAACAAGGAGAAAAACACAACACCTGATCGAGTGACTCGTATTCCTGCCTCTGGCCTGGTCAGGCAAGGTGTTTGGTGAGGTCTTGCATTACGAGGTTACAAGCAACCATCTCCGTGATCTCTTTTGCTGATTTGACTTCAGGTTTTAACCACCACCCTACTCTGCCCCTCAGCTTGTAGGCTTGTGGCCAGGATGGCTGCTTGAAACATGCCCTAACCCAGGCCTGTTAAAATGGCGGCCCGTGGGCCACATGCGACCCAGAAGCCTCCTCCAAGTGGCCCAGCCCGTGGTCCTGCCAGGGCTCCAGACTGCAACTAAAATGGTTGCAAATGCGACCAAAAATAGGCTTTGCCGATTATCATTTCTACTTAGTTCACATGAATCATTAAAACTTTAAACTATTATATTGTAACAGATGCAAAAGGCCATATTGTTTTATTGTTGATTAGATGTGCTGTTAACATATGTCTCAGTATAGTTTCCCCCTTGCAAATCACTGAACTGCATAAAAGCCAGTTTATACCTCGAAGGAGTCGTGGTGAAAATGACGTCAGACTTGGAAGAGCGTGCAGGAAAATATTTCTAAGTACATGTTGCTGTTGACGGGATGGTTGTGAATTTCAACAAGAGGATGGTTACGCTTGTGCCAGAATAATGAATGAAGGGCTGAATATGACGCAATCAGTAACCAAATAAAAGGTAGGCATGCAAATACATTTGAAATTCCACTGCCCATCATATTGGTCCCCTGTTATAAAGATATCTGTGCCCCGTGGAATTCTGATTCCTTCTGATTTCGCACAGGCATTCTAAGGTATGATTATCACCGATCTCCTCTTTTATGGGAAAAAATAAACAACAAATGAAGTCTTTCCTAAAGACTGAAAATACAATTGAAAACATGACTTCTTGATACCAAATGACACAAGTAAATTGAGCTCCTAACAATCAGAACTACTTCAGACATTAATTTCAGGTAGTAGTATTGTAAGTACTGGGACTTCAAAAGTGGCATCACTGGGAACATATGTTAAGTTTGATAAGCTACTAATTACTCGCCTAAAAGACATGAAGGGAGGCTATCACATTTATTGGAAAGGGAGGGGGTTACAGACAGCAACAGACTTTTTGTTAATTTTTGTACTGCAATTTCTGCAATTCTGTTTTTTCTCTTCACCATATGTGCATTTTACATATATACACACACACAGAGAATTAGATAAACATTTGTGTTACATATAATTTATAGGTTGATTACGGCTGGTTTTCTTTAATGACAGGAGATTAAAACCAAATGCAATAGGATTCGTTCATTGTCATGCTTTGAAAGGAAACTTGTTTAAACAACTGTTGCTGCCTTCTTCATAAATCAAGAATGTTTTGAAGCAACAGAAACTAATTTTTTATGACCTTAGCTTCCTTAAGGAAATGAATAATACATATAAAAAGTCTAAGTCCTACATATACAGCTAGCTAGCTAAGTAGCTTTCATATGTCACAGCCCCAAAGATCTAGATTACATTTTCTACCAAGTCAAAGTCACAGTTGAATTTATACATTCTATTTTTGTGTAGGCGTATCTCATACTTGCCAGAAAGATGCATTTTGGGTTACATTGGTAACACGAAAGCTGCTTCGTGTGAATGAGTGTGGCTGTGTTTGTGAAGAAGTTTCAAATCCTCACGTGATCAGTGAAGTGTATTCTTTAATTACTCTGTAATATTTAATTATTCTTTCTCCATAAGGCTGCACTCCATTTCCCATAATATCTTCTAAAGGGCACTATGCAGAAACTGGCCCATTTTAAGGGATAGCCTTGTGCTTCTCATAACACCTGCACTGCCCTCCAGGTGTGTTGGGCATCGCACAGTGAATGGTTTGTGAACTCTACCTTGTGTCATGGCTGTCCGACAATGACGTCCATCCATTTGTCCGTCTTTGTCACTACCCCTCCTATGTGTATGCTGGTGGCAGAGAAGGCCAATTCGGGAAAAGCAGACCCGGGGCACAGTTGGTTAGTTTTGATGGTGACGTCTTGCCATTCTTTTCTCTTCTTGTTGATGTGTCCTTTGTTGCTCAAAGTGTTTGACTCCTTCATTTATTGTCCCTCTCCAAAGTGTGCAATCCTCAGAAAGTGTCACAAGCTGCATATGTGGAATGGAGCAGGCCTTGAAAGAACACTTTAAGTAGTCCTTCCAGCGTTTGTTTGGTCCACTTTGAGGTTTGGATCCTTCAGCAAGTTCACCATACAGGACCATCCAGGGAAGCCAGGATTCAAACCTTAATGCAGTAAAAGTTATTTCTCACATGAATTGCGTTACTTTTAATAAGCATTATATCCCCATAACTGATTTAGTGGTTAATAAAAAAACACTAAGCTCCTGCATAACCAGAAATGTAGAAACTTTATGTTCCATACTAAAGTGGCATTTTTATAACTGTTGTTAATGCAGGCAACAGGTGATACCTGTTCATTTTTATTAACAAAATGAAATTCTGTAGGCTTATTGTATAGTAAACATTAAAAAAAATACCAAAATGAATAAAAAAATGTAAAAATATATATATATCAATTATACATATGCCATAAGAAGAAAATAAAAAATCTTGTGATAAGTAACAACAACATTTATTTATATAACACATTTTCATACAAATAATGGAGCTCAAAGTGCTTTACATGATGAAGAAAGAGAAAAAAGACAAAGTAAGAATTAAAATAAGAGAACACTAATTAACATAGAATAAAAGTAAGGTCCGATGGCCAGGGAGGACAGAAAAAACAAAAAAACTAAATCTGCAGGGGTTCCTGGCCACAAGACTGCCCAGCCCCCCTAGGCATTCTACCTAATATAAATAATCATTCCTAATTGTATTCAGGGCTCTCATGGAAGAACTTGATGACGATCATTTGGACTTCTGGCCTTTAATCCATCAATGAAGGGACATCACGGTGCTTTGATCAGGTGGTGGCAGCGCAGTAGGTGTTAGTATGGATTTTGGAGCCACCATGAATAGTAATGATAATGGTATACAGTGATCCCTCGCTATATCGTGCTTCGACTTTCGCGGCTTCACTCCATCGTGGATTTTAAATGTAAGCATATCTAAATATATATCACGGATTTTTCGCTGGTTCGGATTTCTGCGGACAATGGGTCTTTTAATTTATGGTACATGCTTCCTCAGTTTGTTTGCCCAGTTGATTTCATACAAGGGACGCTACTGGCAGATGGCTTAGAAGCTACCCAATCAGAGCATGTATTACGTATTAAATAAAACTCCTCAATGATATGCGATATGCTTCCTGCACGGTGCTTGATTGTTTGCTTTTCTCGGTGTCTCTCATTCTCTCTGCGCCTGACGGAGGGGGTGTGAACAGAGGGGCTGTTTGCACAGAGGCTGTTTGCCTAGAACATACGGACGCTCCTCTAAAAAATGGCGCTTTATTGCGGTGCTTCGGCATACTTAAAAGCCCAAAAGCACGCATTGATTTTTTGATTGTTTGCTTCTCTCTCTCTCTCTCTCTCTGACATTCTCTGCTCCTAACACGCATTCTTTGAAGAGGAAGATATGTTTGCATTCTTTTAATTGTGAGAAAGAACTGTCATCTCTGTCTTGTCATGGAGCACAGTTTAAACTTTTGACTAAAGGGTGTTATTTCATGTCTAGAGGGCTCTAATAATGTGAACAGTGTGGGAGAGTTTATAAGGGCTTAAAATATATAAAAATAACCATACAAACATATGGTTTATACTTCGCGGATTTTCATCTATCGCGGGGGATTCTGGAACGCAACCGTCGTGATCGAGGAGGGATTACTGTACAGTGATTTTGCTGTCAACGATGTCTGAACTGTTTTATATTAAGTTTATGGTGCCGATTAAGAATATGCCTTTGGTTTAGCCAGATTGGCATAGTTTCTGAGATAATTAATAGTTAATTAATTCATGCAACACGTTTGAAAAGCATTCAGAATTGCAAGAATATTTTTATTTTAGTTACAACTAGTAAGTAAACAGTCTAACATCATATAAAAAAGAAATTAAAAGTATCTAACAGTGACAGGAAAAAAAGTTATGTATGATTTGATTAATTAATACAATATTAATTAGTTATTAATTGTTATTAATGTCAGTGCTTCAAAAAACACTGTTTATGCGATTTCCTTTTATGTGTGTCATCAGGACAATCACGTTGGAGACTCCAACAGTAGTCTGCCATCATGTGTATGTCCCATCTGCCTTGATATCTCTCCTCCATCACCTTTATATCCTGGTGGAACCACTCGTCTTGTTCTTCACTGAAGTCTCCAAGGTTATCTGGGAATCTGTTTAAATGGCTATGGAGATGCATCTTTATGCTCAAATTAACTCCCAAATTTCTGAAGTTAGCAAGCATATCTTGCACCATTTCTTCATAATTGTCTGCTCTGTGATTACCCAAATAGTTCTTCACAACAGAGACGAAACTCTTCCAGGGCGAAGCCTCACTGTCATTCATGAATTTGGTAAAATTGGAATCGTTCATGAGTTTACAAATCTGTGGACCATCAAAGATTCCAGCTTTTAGTTTTTCCATGGTCAGTCCAGGTAATGATGTACAAATGTACTTGAAGCAATTACCCGTTTTGTCCAAAGCCCTAACAAATCCTAGCTTAATATGAAGCGTTGGGAAAATAATTTTGTTCTTGTCCACCAGTGGCTTGTTGATGATATTCGCAGCGCCAACAATCATTTCTTCCCTTGTAGGCCATGACACTTTTGTCCAATGATCTTGCTTTGGCCTGCTATCCCAGAGGCACATGAAGCATGGGCATTTTGTGTATCCAGATTGCTGTCCAAGCAAGAAGTTCACCATCTTCAGATCAACACAAATCGACCACTGATGTTCATGATAACGGATTTTCTGAAATATGATTTTTACATTTTCAACTTGTTTAAGCTTTGTTGAGTGAGCAATAGGAAAAGACGCATAACGGTTACCATTGTGCAAGAGAACACATTTCAAGCTTCTAATGGAGCTGTCTATAAAAAGCCATCAGTCTTCTGGTCGATATTCTCTTAGTCCCATTTGAAGTACAATTCCTGGGATGTCATTGCAGTATAAAAGTTCTTCCTCTTGGTTGAAATATGGGAGAAGCCTCTCTTTTCTTGTCCGATAGGCTGTAATTTTAACTTCCGCCTTTATAAGATTTCGTTCATTAAGTCTGGACGCTAAAAGTTCAGATGCTTGCTTGGACAGATGTAAGTCTCGAATCAGGTCATTGAGTTCTTTTTGGCTTAATGGTTAAGGCATCGAAGAGCTTCCCTCAAATTCACTTCCACTGCTCCTACCTGCCATACATTCCAATTCCTGCCTCTCTTCAGAGTCTGACAGTGGCTGGTTTGGTAGTCTGGTAAACACTGGTATGGGAACGTCATTGCCATGTGGAATTGGTCGTCTTGCTGATTCCAAATCAGGATAATCCCACAGAGCTTTCTTGTAACGATTAAAGTCTTTAATCTTTACAACACAAAAATAACAAAAAAACAATGGTGGTTTTTCGGTTCTCTCCATACCTTTGGCACACCAAAGTTTAAACTTTTTCTTTCACCTTTTGTCCACTGTCGTAGGTGCTCCACACATATTTTGCAAACCATATGTGGAGCCCAAGACTTATCCTGGTCTCCAAGCTGTACTCCAAAATAAGCCATGTATACTTGATGCACAAAGTCTGTGATATTTCTTCTTTGTTTTTCAACCATGTACTCTCCACAGATGTAGCAGAATACATCAGGATTGTTGATGCAGGCTCTTATTGATGAAGTCATAATTTTTACATGTATTTATATACTTATTAAGACAGAACTTTTGAGTATGAACTAAGACTGGGTTGACAGACTTATACTGTAGCCGACTTCTTTCCTCTGCACATTCACAGTTGAATTCTGGCTTCAAAAAGTTGTTTTTATAGCATTGTAGGCCTACAAATTGAAATACAAAATAATTATATGTGATATTTCATTACCTAAGACACTGTTAAAGAGTCAAAAGACAGACCAAAAGCTATTGCATTTGTTATCACACACAAGTCGCATTGGGGGAATGCATTAGTTTCATGGATGTCCATTATCTCAAAAACTAGAACCAATTCAGTAAAGGTAATGGGATTTTTGAATTCAGCACCCTCAAAATATCCTAAATCCATTCAAAAAACCTTGGCACCTAAAAAATTTTTTTTAGACCTGTGAATTAATTGAATATACAGAGCATCAGGATTAAACTAAAATGAAGTTATGAGAAAGCCATGTTAAAGTAATATGTTTTCAGCAGTGTTTTAAACTGCTCCACTGTATTAGCCTGGCGAATTCCTATTGGCAGGTTATTCCAGATTTTAGGTGCATAACAGCAGAAGGCCGTCTCACCACTTCTTTTGAAGATCTAAGGTTATGATTTGGAATGTAAGGTGTCAGACATTCCGAAATATAAGATGGAACGAGAATATTTAAGGCTTTGTAAACCATAATCAGTATTTTAAAGTCAATTCTGAATGACACAGGTAACCGATGTAGTGACATCAAAACTGGAGAAATGTGCTCGGATTTTCTTTTCCTAGTTAGGATTCTAGCAGCTGCCGTCTGTACTAGTTGCAATCTATTTATGTCTTTTTTGGGTAGTCCTGAGAGGAGTGCGTTACAGTAATCTAGTCGACTGAAAACAAAATCGTGAACTAATTTCTCAACATCTTTCAATGATATAAGAAGTCTAACTTTTGCTATACTGTATTTCTTAAGTGAAATAATGCTGACCTAGTGATCTGATTAATATGTGATTTAAAATTCAGGTCACAGTCAACAGTTACCCCTAAATTCTTTACCTCCGTCTTGACTTTTAATCCTAATGCATCAAGTTTATTTCTAATAACCTCATTATATCTATTATTGCCAATCACTAAAATTTCAGTTTTCTCTTTATTTAATTTGAGAAAATTACTACTCATCCATTCAGAAACACAAGTTAAGTCATTGTATCAGTGAATCATGAGAGTCGGGGTCGTCAAGGGCTATTGCTAATACAGCTCCATGTCATAAGCATAGCTGTGGTAGCTCACGTTATGCCCCAAGATAATCTGACCTAATGGAAGCATGTAAATCAAAAAGAGCTGCAGACCCAAGATAGAGCCTTGTGTAACACCATATAGAATATCATGTGTCATCAAAGTATCATTACCACAACAAAGAATTTTCTACCTGCCAGGTAGGATTCCAACCAATTTAAGACACTGCCAGAGAGGTCCACCCACTGACCTAAGGCGATCCCTAAGAATATCATGATCTGATCTTAGAGGATGAGAACAGATAAACGGCCTCTGTCTGCATTTACCCTCAAGTCATTTACTACTTTAACAAGTGCAGTTTCTGTACTGCGATTTGTTTTGAAACCCGACCAAAACTTATCAATGTTTATTCAGGTGGTCATTTAGCTGCATAATGACTGCATTCTCTAGAATTTTACTTAAGAAAGGCAAGTTAGAAATAGGTCTAAAATGTTTAAAAGCAGAGTCAAGATTATTTTTCTTGAGTAAGGGTTTAACTACAGCAGTCTTAAGACAGTCTGGGAAGACCCCCATATCTAATGATGAGTTTACTATGTCAAGAATACTGCCATAATTCTAATGAACAGTTCATGCTTATCAAGAAGATACAAGGCTAACATGCTCAACATCCATCCATCCATCCATCCATCCATTATCCATCCCGCTATATCCTAACTACAGGGTCATGGGGGTCTGCTGGAGCCAATCCCAGCCAACACAGGGCACAAGGCAGGAAACAAACCCTGGGCAGGGCACCAGCCCACCACAGGGCACAGATACACACACACACCAAGCACACACTAGGGACAATTTAGAATCACCAGTGCACCTTACCTGCATGTCTTTGGACTGAGGGAGGAAACCAGAGTACCTGGAGGAAGCCCACACAGACACTGGGAGAGCATGCAAAATTCATGCAGGGAGGACCCGGGAAGCAAATCCGGGTCTCCTAACTGCGAGGCAGCAGCGCTACCACTGTGCCACCATGCCGCCCTATGCTCAACATGTTTGTACATAAAATTAACAAATTTTGCTCTTATGCTAACAAAATGGGAATTGCTGTACTAAATACAAGCTCTGTCACCATCTACACTCAGACAAGATGTGTCTGCTTTATTTATAGGACAAAATGAAAAGATCTGAACTTGTTGTCTTCTGATTTTTGCCCAAGATGCAACTCTTTTATCTCCTTGCACAGCACGACTCCTCATATTCCCTTTTCTCAGTTTTTTCTTTCGTGTAAAAGTTAATATTTCTGCCTTTAGTCTGACGTTCGTCTCCCAGTTTACAGAAAGTTTGGTAGCAGACTAACACTTGATTCCTTAACTAGCGTAATACTTTGTGTAAAGGAGCACTACAACTGAATTGTCGTAAAGCTTTAAAAGCAGGTTATGAAAAAATAGTTTTTTTGAGATTGGCTAATTTACCAATCACCAATTGAGCCAGTTGCGGTGAAAATTGCCCGATCTTGATCAGTAGTCGATTGATCAGTACATCACTACAATAATCAATTGCTTTGATTCTGATTACAGTTTGATCATATGGATTATATTAGTAACCTCTGGATCCATCATGAGATCCATCTCTTAAGCCTTGGGGACCAAATTAATAAAACCACTTACCTGTTAATGCTGAAAACTGAAGGCATTTGGAGCCGTTAAGTACAATGTTACAGTATGAGTTGACAGGTAGATTGCATAATAACAGTGAGAACTGAGCAAAAATTAGAAAGTCTTAGTACTGTTAATGAAAGTCATAGTTGTCCTACTTGGATTCATGAACAATACTGCATCTCCTCTCCATGACAGGTTAGCATTGAGTCCTTTCAGCCAACAAATCATTCAGCAGAAATGTGTCAAAAATGCTACTGGGGCTCCTTTTTACCAACAGTAAAATGCCTGAATAATGCCTCACTGTGACAGCCAAATCAGAACTTTTCTTTCTTTTTAATTTTCTTGCTTTATATTCATTCTGTTGTGTGTATATTTATTTATTTACTTACTTACTTAACTACCTATTTGTGTAATTTATTTATTTAAAGAAGTTCTGTAAAAAATCCCCCAGGGGACAAATAAAATTCTATCTATCTATCTAATATGATTTTCTCTCTGTCTTGGAACTGCCTGCAATCCTGTCAGCCGCCTCTCTGGTGTTACAACTACCCTAGCAGTTCTTTTTTCCAACAGACAAATCTTCACAAATTGCAATTTGGAATGAAATCTGTTTAAAATGTATGCTTGAGCCAGTTTTCTTAGTTCAGGATTTAGTGCATAAGACCCAACAGCAAGAAACAAAGAAAACACAGGATGTTGCCATAGCCAAAGGTTTTGAGTGGAAAATTATCCTCCTATTTACGTATGTTATTCCCATCAAACATTTCACATTTTTTGTTACAATCCATAAAAGAGCACAATAAATATTGGCGACTGTTATTACCTTACTTGGTTTCAGCATTTTTAGTATAACAGAGGATTGGAAAGCAAAGTGATGACAACCTAGTTTAAAACTAAACGTCTCCATTATTAATGTGAGTTACACACTCAGACCACATTAAACAGCCAAAAAGTAACAAGAGGTTTAGAACGAGATGGATGGAAAGCCAGCTGAACTACAAAAAAGCCCCAGAGATCGAGACCAAAGCCATTCAAGGAATTAAACGGAAAAGATGAGTTTGAAATAAACTGCCCAGTTTTTAAACTTAAGATTTTAACTGCACTTGATAATCAAGTTTCCAGTTCATATAAAAAAATATTATGGTGCTTCTTATACTGGCAGAAAGCAAAAAGGCATGCATTGTAAAGGATTTCATATTTCAAAGTCTCCATGTGAAATTTTGTTTAAAAGTGACCATAGTTTGTGTGGTAGTCAGACACTGAAAACTATTCTACAGTTAGAGCTAGCAAGGTTTAAAGTGCTTTGTCCTGAGTCGGTTTCCCTTTGAAAGTGGATATAGAAGGTAAATCACATAGCAGAACCTTATAATGGAAGGAGGACAAATAGAAGTGTTAGGTGGAGTGTGTAATTAATGTTTATTGTATATTACAGTTAAACAGTGGGGTAGGGAGAGGTCTTCATTCTGTCAGTTGTGCTCCCACTGTGTTCTAATCGAGCAGATTTTTCAAACAAAAAAGTGTTTAAGTTAAATTTTAATAAAAGTCCTATAAAGGTCCTGGGCATCTTATACACTCCGTAGTTTGCAGAGTGTCTCAACTGCTTTCCAATTAGTGTAATTTTTCTCCAGGCCCTCCTTCAGCCTTCTGTCTCTGTTTGTCTAGATTCTGGCCTTGCTCGCCTTCTCTTCACTCAATAAGCGCCAATGAGCTTTGAAACGTTTCCTAGCGTCTTTCCATCTGGGCTCGGATACTGCTCAGGGCATCTCTACATTTGCTTCATCCAGGAGTTACTGGCATCTGTCCAGCCTTCAGTCTTCCATATACCAAATCTTCACAGCTGCACCCACCCTGCTTGTTCTGTTAAACAGAGGCTTGACACCTATAAAGTTCCTTCCTTGTTGTCTCGTTTGCTCGAGGATCAGATAAACCTGTCAAGTGCAGCATGCCCTGCCTCTTGTGTCTCAAGGGAGCATAACAGGTTTCCACCTGGGCCAGTTTTGCATGACTTACTTAGCTGTGTTGCACTTGTTTTTGCCTTTTTAAAGCATATACCACGTATGTGGTGAATATCACCTACTGGTGTTTGCCTTCATATCCCAGTAAGATGCCACAGGCTTCTTTGGGCTGTCTGAATGTCATATGTCATACATTCCCAAGTGCAGTCTATCAATTTAGCTATGACACCTTTACATTATATAGTCGTTCTACAGTGCATTTTTCTTTCTATTATGTAGCATCTTCTGAATCTATCTGTTGATAATTGCTGTTCTGTCCATTTTTATAGTAGACTGTAAATTATTATAATCTTTTTATGCTATTAAAATTTCATCAGTTAATTTTTGCACTCTGTCTGGAAAAATAAAGAAAAAACATCTCAGATTGTATCTTATTTTTTAGCTATAGCCAACATTATAGCTTGTTTTGATTAGTCGACTGCCAAAACTGAAGTATTTCTAGCATAACAACTGTTTCTCATTGGCCTTTCATGTTGTAGATTCATGACTCATAGGAAATAAAGTCCAGATTTTGAGTAAATCCCAAATTTTAAAATAAAAATATGATGTCAAGTCACCCACATTTTACTAGAATGTGTTGTCTGTTTTAATTCCGATAAATGAAAAACCATACTTTTTGGTGTTTTACTTCACTTTGAATTGAAGATGATTATTGATATATAACTATGTGACTGTGTAGAATTCTGGTGTATCTCTGCAAAGCAACAAAGCATAAACTGATCAGAAATGATCGTGCTTGATGGTACACTGCCCTGTGATTTCCAATTTTCCTCCAGGATGGCCATGTTCAGCCAAAGAAGGTTACATAGATTTCAAAGTTTTTAATATGGCTCAATTTGAGGCATTTTCTTATTTTAATTCAAAAATGCCTTGCCTTTTCTTGCTTTCCTAACTTTTCTTTTGGATAGCTCTGCAAATGTGTTATTGATAGAGTAAGCTATTACACCAAAATCATCCTTTTTTTTTTTTTTTTTCTTCTTCCTATGATTCAACTTTAATCTGATGTGTTTGAATATCTATAACTTCCACCATGCTGTAAAATTTTTTTGCAGATTAAGTCAAGAGGAGATTAACGACACAGAAGGCTCAATTTAAAGCGTCAATTGCCTCTGTTGTTAATGCACACATATTTAAAAAAAATTGTAGAAAAATGGGATTCCACCAATGTGGTAAAACATTCTGTAAAAGGAGTTAAACACACAGCTTTTTATGATAAAAACATGTCATTTTATTTGTAAAAGAAAAAACTCCTAAATAAAGCTTCATTAGACATATTTTGGAAAAGCACTGTGCTTTTTAAAGATAAGGCCATTGTGAAGGACGGTCAGCATCCTTACCCTGCAGGGACACCCTCAGGATGTAAGGATGAGGGAAGATGGCTTATACAGGACTTTATCTCCCCAGGACAGTAAATGACAGCAAGCCCAGACTTAGGTTCCCCCATGTATGCCTACAGGACATACCGGGTATTGTAGTCCTGAAGGACAGCCCTGTTGGGTGTCATTGGGGCCACCAGGGGGAGCTGCAGGATTGCAGAGTCCCTTCATCTTGGGGTTTGTGCCTCACCCAGAAGTACTAATACACCATCTGTGCGGAAGATCAGAAGCACTTCCAGGGCAGCTAAAATTAAAGGAACTGCCTGCCTCGCATCATAGAGTCTGAGTCGGAATCAGGAGTATGAAGCTTGCAAGAGGAGCGGAGGAGGCAGAGAGAGGAAAAGACACAGAATATTCTGTATTGTTCTTGCATTACTTGTGGCTGAGGTGGTGAAAACCCCTTTTAAAAGAAGAGGTTTCCCAGAAATTAAAGACTCTTTGATTTTTAACTTAGGTCCATGCCTGTTTGTGTTGGGTTTGGGGAGCAGGAGCACCCCCTACTGTCCACACAATGTAATTATTTTTTTAGTCATATTGCCATGATTACTTTTGGGTCAAGAAAGCAAATAATCATTGATTTATGCATAATTATATACTAGTAATTATCCTATGAATTTTCATGTACCATAAAATCTTTCCTTTTTAAACCTATTTATTTTATTGCATGGCGTAGAGATGACTGAAGGGCAGCAAGAAGAGTGGAAAGATGAATTCCAGTAGGACGAAGATGTGCAGGAAGGCAAAGGAACAGGTTGAAAGATATGGTGAATAAAGGAAGAAAACAGGTGGAAGTGGCACAGGATAGAGAGAAGTAGAGGAAACTTTATAACAGGCAGGGACATAGCGTCGAAAACGACGGAAAAGTGGCCAATGATTTTGCTTTCATGGCCGCAATGAACAGAATGCAGAGATCGGCTCAGATTCCAATCCATTGCCAGGAGCACTCAAGAATGTACCCATATCTTTTTATGCCAGGTCAAGTTTACACTTGGGAATTGATTCAACAGCATGATTTGAATCCACAGAGGGAGCATAACTGAACACAGAAAACTCCACCAAGAGATATTTAAGGCAGGTAACACACTCTATCCGTGAAAATCAAGGAGAGCCCTAAACACACATTTTTCATTATGATGAGAAAGTGTTGATTTTTTTTCAGGCCAAGCGGTGTTCTAATGAATACAGGACAACAATCACATTTCCCATGGGGATTCAACAGTTAGTAAATTTGTCATTGCAGAGGATCCCCACATTTGGACACCAGTGCACATTGATCTGTGTAGCATGCTTCATAGGGATTCTTGTGACACATATGGGCAGCTTTTTTTTTATGTTTGGTTTACACCAAAAGCCTTTCAAAGAAACTAATGAAAACTGATAGACAAATCGTAGAAAAGGTTGACGTGCGACGTGTAATATCAGAATAAAGGCCAGAAATAAAAAATGTTTTTCTCTTTTGTTACCAAAGCTTTTATTAAATAAAAATAGCTCATTGAATTCCCTAGCAACAGCTACACATGATGCTGGATTTAACACTAGCGTCACTCAGAGTGACACAGGGCTGAACAAAGCAGCAAATATTGCAAATGATCTAAATTAGGTGGCACTGGCCAAAACAGAGTTTGCCATTTATTTTGATATGTATTTGATTATTGTGTATCTTGTTTGGCAGGATGGTTTTATGCAACTTTTATGCCCTGGGCTTTGACATTTTTAGATTAGTACAAAGGGACAGGGACTTACAGCTAGTGTAAATATGAAGAGGTATAACAATTTTAACCAAATAACTTGCATATTAGGATGTGGCTGCAACACCTATTCTTTTTCAATTTTTGTTTTTTTTTAATAATTAGAATAGCACAACAGACTTTAAGATTACATCTGCTTTAATTATAATCCCTTGACTTTACAGTGACCATGGGTCCAGATTCAAATTGCTCTTATAATTAGTATATATTTTAATATACAATGGAGTTGGTAGTCCAAAGAGAACAGACATTGTAATAGATTCAGTTTGTACAGGGGAAGCAAAGGGCTTAATGGAGCCCTAATAGAATTCAGGAGGCAGGCACAGGTAAGGAGAACATGTGTCATGCTACAGTATTAAGTGGAATACCACCAAGGTGCAGTATGGTCTGTATTCAGAGAAAGTGTACCATAAGGGGTACGGAAATAGAGACTAGCAGGTGGCGCCTGGAAGCCCCTAGGTCACTACAAGTGGGATTGTGTTGAATATAGTAAATTTTATGCTACTAGGCTGTTACTTGGCCCTTTAAATGAAAACTGGGCTTGTAGAAATACCTGGGGCCACCAAAGGGAGCTATAGCAGAAAGACCTCAAGGACTTCCTGAAGGCATTCCAAGCCCTAGAAATGATTTGGGGGTTTACAGAGAAAAAGTGATTCTTGTAAAAGTTTATGAACACTTATTCATTGAGTTTGGTGTCAGAAGGTGAACTAGGAAGGGTTTGACTAGCAGAAGGTAGAGAAGCTGGAGGACCAAAGGAGATATGCATGTAATGTGTTTATGATACCAAGGTAGGAACTGGACTGGCCATCTCACCAAGCAGCCATGGAACTAACCCGTTTAGGAAAGGCCTAGAAAGGCAGTAGGGTTTCTATTTTCATTGTGTAATTGTCTGTCTGTTGTTTGTCCAGCTTTTGTGTTCTCTTTTTATGACAAAGGTGTCGCTATTCTGGGGATGGCTCAAGAGCATCTCCTATTTTCCATGATATATATCAGGATGTCTTCACTGCAGTACTACCATTTACAACATTCAGCCATGAAATGTTTGACCATCCAACACTGTATCTGTAAAAATTATTTATTGCCTTACCTTAAGTACATAGTTTCAGCAATCAAATGAAATATTGGTGGCACTTACAATGTAGCCCAGTCATTTTCCACCCTGTCAATATCAATATGGTGTTTCAAGAACTTTCTGCCAGTATTCCACACTCTGTGTGCTGGACCTTGCTTATATGTTACCATTGAAATATTTCCTCAGTATTTGTTTCAGTCAAATAGGAGTCATTTTGTCTTGGGTATTTCACCGCATTCATGGAATTGATACTAAAATGAAATCTTGTTGAGAGATTTGAGGTTTTGTGCTCTGCTTTTAATTCTTATTGCTGGCATTTAGGAGTATAATACCAAGTAAATTAAAAGTCATCTTCAGCCTTTGTGAACATCTTACAGTGGATATTTCAGCCTTTGTACTTGGTCTTAAAGTCTCTGATTAGTAATGTAGAAGAAAATGTCACCATGTACAGACCTCCTTTTTCTTGTATATTTGCCAGTTGTCATGCTGGACCAGTGCCTGGGCATACTCTTCTGTAACTCTCGACACTGTTTATAATTTAAGTACCAATTACATGGTTTATTGCTGGAAATTAAATCATCATTGCAGTGGCGCCTGTGCAAGTACCAAACTGTTTTACCATCAGGATTTAAAAGCCAACTGAAATATCTTTTGGTTGTCCAAATGCTTGGATGCAAGATGCCATGTAGGGGAGAGTAATGATGTGGTGAAAAAAATTCATTTTGACTCTGTGATCATTCTATTTTTAATTACTTGGCAAATGCTTTAAATGTTTAAAGATCTTTGAATGTCATCCTGAATAAGAAAAATAACAAACAAATCATAACTCATAACTGTCTTGAAACAGAGTTGCAGGTAAATCCTTGGGAAAATAACAGGACATTAAAGCCTGGTGCTTTATGATTATGACAAGCACCAATGGTGAAATGAAAGGGGGTTACAGTGGGATGCAAAAGTTTGGGCAACCTTGTTAATAGTCATTATTTTCCTGTATAAATCGTTGGTTGTTACGATAAAAAATGTCAGTTTAATATATACCATATAGGAGACACACACATTGATATTTGAGAAGTGAAATGAAGTTTATTGGATTTACAGAAAGTGTGCAATAATTGTTCAAACAAAATCAGGCAGGTGCATAAATTTGGGCACCGTTGTCATTTTATTGATTCCAAAACTTTTAGAACTAATTATTGGAACTCAAATTGGCTTGGTAAGCTCAGTGACCCCTGACCTACATACACAGGTGAATCCTATAATAAGAAAGAGTATTTAAGAGGGTCAATTGTAAGTTTCCCTCCTCCTTTAATTTTCTCTGAAGAGTAGCAACATGGGGGTCACAAAACAACTCTCAAATGACCTGAAGACAAAGATTGTTCACCATTATGGTTTAGGGGAAGGATACAGAAAGCTGTCCCAGAGATTTAAGCTGTCTGTTTCCACAGTTAGGAACATATTGAGGAAATGGAAGACCACAGGCTCAGTTCAAGTTAAGGCTCGAAGTGGCAGACCAAGAAAGATTTCAGATAGGCAGAAGCGACGAATGGTGAGAACAGTCAGAGTCAACCCACAGACCAGCACCAAAGACCTACAACATCATCTTGCAGCAGATGGAGTCACTGTGCATCGTTCAACCATTGGCACTTTACACAAGGAGATGCTGTATGCGAGAGTGATACAGAGGAAGCATTTTCTCCGCCCACAACAAACAGAGCAGCTTGAGGTATGCTCAAGCACATTTGGACAAGCCAGCTTCATTTTGGAATAAGGTGCTGTGGACTGATGAAACTAAAATTGAGTTATTTGGGCATAACAAGGGGTGTTATGCATGGAGGAAAAAGAACACAGCATTCCAAGAAAAACACCTGCTACCTACAGTAAAATATGGTGGTGGTTCCATCATGCTGTGGGGCTGTGTGGCCAGTGCAGGGACTGGGAATCTTGTCAAAGTTGAGGGGCGCATGGATTCCACTCAGTATCAGCAGATTCTGGAGACCAATGTCCAGGAATCAGTGACAAAGCTGAAGCTGCGCCGGGGCTGGATCTTTCAACAAGACAACGACCCGAAACACTGCTCAAAATCCACTAAGGCTTTCATGCAGAGGAACAAGTACAACGTTCTGGAATGGCCATCTCAGTCCCCAGACCTGAATATAATTGAAAATCTGTGGTGTGAGTTAAAGAGAGCTGTCCATGCTCGGAAGCCATCAAACCTGAATGAACTAGAGATGTTTTGTAAAGAGGAATGGTCCAAAATACCTTCAACCACAATCCAGACTCTCATTGGAACCTACAGGAAGCGTTTAGAGGCTGTAATTTCTGCAAAAGGCGGATCTACTAAATATTGATTTCATTTCTTTTTTGTGGTACCCAAATTTATGCACCTGCCTGATTTTGTTTGAACAATTATTGCACACTTTCTGTAAATCCAATAAACTTCATTTCACTTCTCAAATATCACTGTGTATGTCTCCTATATGATATATTTAACTGACATTTTTTATCATAACAACCAACGATTTATACAGGAAAATAATGACTATTAACAAGGCTGCCCAAACTTTTGCATCCCGCTGTACATGTAATAGACATTTGAGCCTTGAGATGGGCGAGCAGTTGGCATAAAGATTTTATAACTGAGAAATGCAACAGGAAAAAATTAAGAAAAAAGTGTGAAATGCATTGATTGAAAGGATTTATTGTAGGCATTTATCAAGCTTGGATTAAATTTAACTGAAGCTCTCATTATAGAGCGTTTCTTCTAGCTTTGATTTTTTATTTTTGTCTCATTACTCTGCTTACTTTGAGAAAGTTGAAGGTAATTTTGGTCTTGAGGTTGTGGTTTCATCATTGAATTCATAATAAGTGGGCTCCTCGTTACTGTGTACAACAAAGGTGTTATGAAATCTCCTGCTCCTGGTCCTTTTTTTGTTCAATCTTGGACCTGAGATCCCTGATTTGCTGTTTTTATGCTAAAACCGTTCAGCATCAAGAAGAATCAAGGCGATCATTAGGAAACGATTAGGCCAGAGCCGATCATCAATGATATCATCCATCATCGATAGGCTGGCTATATAATCGATGTAAATAAACAACATTGTGTGGACCTGATGAGACATAACATTTAAATTTGTATACAGCAAGCATTTTAAATATAATGACCAGGATTAGAAATGTTGGGTTAACTTTCCAAGCAACCAAAAGCTAGCTAACTGTCTGTCTGTCTGTCAATTTTGTGATAAAATTTTGATCATGTTAATCATGATGTTAAAAAATAAATCGAGCAATATGATTTTTGAGAAGAATTAAAACAAGCATACAGGTATGAGCCTATCCTGACACCGCTTGGTCAAAGTCAGGAAACAGCTCTGGACAGACATACACCCACACTTACTGAGAGCCAGTTAGCTCATCGTGCAAGCACTGGGAATGTGGAACTTAATGTGAAGCAGAATGATTGTCAATGAAAAAAAGTAAAGGTTTCATTGAATAATTAAAATCTGACACAGCATTATAATTTAACATTTAAACTAAAACAATTTTCCCCCCTCTAAGCACAAAAAAGAAGTCTGGACTTGCATGCACTTCTTAATTTAACAGTAAAGCAAGTCCAACAATAATCTAACTGGTTCACTTCTCACAATGTTTTTTTCTTTTATGCTAATGTTCAGATAAAAGAAGCCTAACTTTTTTAACCTTATTTCAGATATTAGGTTCTAAGGTTTTTTTCAGGTTTTATTTAGAATAAACCTGTGACCCACCCTGTAGTTAGGATGTAGCAGGTTGGATAATGGATGGATGGATCATAAAGCGGACAACAATACAAATTTCCATACTGGATCGGTCGAGCCCCGGGTTAACAACGACCGCCACCAGTACTGTTAGCCAACAGGGTGCTGGCGAAAATTGGGCTACTGTTGGCCAAAGAAGGAGAAGAAGAGGGATATATTGTGCGTGTAAGAGACTAAATGGAAGGGGAGTAAGGCCAGGTGGATTGGAGGTGGATTCATACTGTTCTATCATGGTGTGGATGGGAGGAGAAATAGGGTAGGAGTTATTCTGAAGGAACAGTATGTCAAGAGTGTTTTGGAGGTGAAAAGAATATTGGGCAGAGTAATGAATATGAAGCTGGAAATTGGAGATGTAATGATGAATGTTGTTAGTGCATATGCACAGCAAGTTTTGTGTGCAATGGGTGAGAGAGAAGATTTTTGGAGTGAGTTGGATGAAGTAATGATCAGTGTACACAAGGGACAGAAAGTGGTGATTGGAGAGGATTTCAATGGGCATGCTGGTGAAGGGAACAGTGGAAACAAGGAGGTGATGGGTAGGTATGGTGTCAAGGAGAGGAATGAAGAAGGTCAGAGGATAGTGGATTTTGCCAAAAGGATGGACATGGCTGTGGTGAATACATATTTTAAGAAGAGGGAGGAACATAGGGTTACATACAAGAGTGGAGGAAGATGCACACAGGTAGATTACATCCTATGCAGAAGAGTTGATCTGAAGGAGATTGAAGACTGCAAAGTGGTGGCAGGGGAAAGTGTAGTTAAGCAGCATAGGATGGTGGTCTGTAGGATGATGTTAGAGATCAAGAAGAGGAAGAGAGTGAGGGCAGAGCCAAGGACCAAATGGTGGAAATTGAAAAAGGAAGACTGCAAGGTTGAGTTTAGGCAGGAGGGGAGACAGGCACTGGGTGTCAGTGAAGAGTTACCAGACAGCTGGGAAACTACAGCAGATGTAGTAAGGGTGACAGCAAGAAGGGTGCTTGGTGTGACATCTGGAAAAAGGAAGGAGGAAAAGGAAACCTGGTGGTGGAATGAGGAAATACAGGAGAGTATACAGAGGAAGAGGATGGCAAAGAAGAAGTGGGATAGTCAGAGAGATGCAGAAAGTAGACAAGAGTACAAGGAGATAAGGCGCAAGGTGAAGAGAGAGGTGGTGAAGGCTAAAGAAAGGCGTATGATGAGTTGTATGAGAGGTTGGACACTAAGGAGGAAGAAAAGGACCTGTACCGATTGAGTAGACAGGGACTAAGCTGGGAAAGATGTGCAGCAGGTTAGGGTGATAAAGGATAAAGATGGAAACGTACTCACAAGCAAGGAGAGTGTGTTGAGCAGATGGAAAGAGTACTTTGAGAGGCTGATGAATGAAGAGAATGAGAGAGAGAAGAGGTTGGATGATGTGGAGATAGTGAATCAGGAAGTGCAACGGATTAGCAAGGAGGAAGTAAGGACAGCTATGAAGAGGATGAAAAATGGAAAGGCGTTGGTCCAGATGACATACCTATGGAAGCATGGAGGTGTTTAGGAGAGATGGCAGTGTAGTTTTTAACCAGATTGTTTAATGGAATCTTGAAAAGTGAGAGGATGCCTGAGAAGTGGAGAAGAATAAGAATAAGGGGGCTGTGCAGGACTGCAGTAACTACAGGGGAATAAAATTGATGAACCACAGCATGAAGTTATGGGAAAGAGTAGTGGAAGCTAGGTTAAGAAGTGAGGTGATGATTAGTGAGCAGCAGTATGGTTTCATGCCAAGAAAGAGCACCACAGATGCAATGTTTGCTCTGAGGATGTTGATAGAAAAGGTTAGAGAAGACCAGAAGGAGTTGCATTGTGTCTTTGTTGACCTGGAGAAAGCATATGACAGGGTGCCTCGAGAGGAGCTGTAGTATTATATGAGGAAGTATGTAAGAGTTTTACAGGATATGTACGAGGGAAGTGTGACAGTGGTGAGGTCTGCGGTAGCAGCAACAGATGCATTCAACGTGGAGGTGAGATTATATCAGGGATCAGCTCTGAGCCCTTTCTTATTTGCAATGGCGATGGACAGGTTGACAGACGAGATTAGACAGGAGTCCCCATGGACTATGATGTTTGCTGATGACATTGTGATCTGTAGCGATAGTAGGGAGCAGGTTGAGGAGAACCCTGCAGAGGTGGAAATATGTTCTAGAGAGGAGAGGAATGAAAGTCAGTAGGAACAAGACAGAATACATGTGTGTAAGTAAGAGGGAGGTCAGTGTAATGGTGAGGATGCAGGGAGTAGAGTTGGTGAAGGTGGATGAGTTTAAATACTTGGGATCAACAGTACAGAGTAATGGGGATTGTGGAAGAGAGGTGAAGAAGAGAGTGCTAGCAGGGTGGAATGGGCGGAGAAGAGTGTCAGGAGTAATTTGTGACAGGCAGGTATCAGCAAGAGTGAAAGGGAAGGTCTACAGCATGGTAGTGAGACCAGCTATGTTATATGGGTTGGAGACGATGACACTGACCAGAAAGCAGGAGACAGAGCTGGAGGTAGCAGAGTTAAAGATGCTAAGATTTGCACTGGGCATGACAAGGATGGATAGGATTAGAAATGAGTACATTAGAGGGTCAGCTCAAGTTGGACAGTTGGGAGACAGTTAGAGAGGCTAGATTGCATTGGTTTGGACGTGTGCAGAGGAGAGATGCTGGGTAAGAGGAAAAGAGGAAGGCCTAAGCGAAGGTTAAGGCCGGAGTTATACTACACGCGACACGACGCATGCTGCAGCGGACGCTTCTGCTACACAAGCGTTGTAGTGTTCATACTTGCACGCGTACTTTACGTAAATCTGGAGGAATCCACCAGGTGGCAGTGCGAGATATTATCACGGTGAGAACATGTTCGGCTTCTCTGTGTTAATTCTTCTCTGTGTTGTTAATTGCCTAGAACACCTATTAAATTCTGATGACACCTTACCGCAATATCTCTGAAAAGGATGTTTATTGGTTAAATCCATCAATCCAGGGATGTGTCCATTCCAGCAAGCATTGGGTACAAGTGAGAAACAATCCCTGGATGGAGCATCAGCTCATCGCAAGGTGAATACAAGCACACACATACACTAGCGTCATTTTAGCGGCACCAAATCCCCAAATCTGCATATGTTTGGAAGGAAACTGGAGCACAGTGTGGAATACAAGCAGGATATACCAGCAACATAACTCCCTGCGAGACAGCAGTGCTATCGCTCCACAACCGTGACACCCCCATGTGTGTAATTATTCCCCCTTGTGTGTAATTAACAGTATTCATTATTTAAACAAAATTATATGTAAAATGTAACATACACATTTTAATGCATTTCATCATGAAAGTGATATCAAGTATAAATCTAAAGATTCTAAATGTGCAGAGAGTTGTTATCATACATTTAATTTGTTCTGTGTGGCGATCTATTGCTGCTTTCCGCTGCTGTCAGGTCCAAGAAGCTTGTAGCGATTAAAAACTGGGATGACGTTTACGACGGTCTGCTTTAATGATAACGTAAACTACGAGGTTAAAGTGGACATTTTGAGATTAAAGCCGAAATTTCCACTTTAATCACAAAATACACGTTTTCACCGTGTCCTTCTCAGTGACTCAAATATAACGCTATACATTATGTTGCTGTTGTTAACTTGCAAAAATAAAAAAATGAAAAAGACGACACAAAAATGGTATGTGAGACTTTTAAAATGTATCGTGTCATTACGTTCGGGAACTATCTACATGTGACAGAAAGCCTCTATGCAGATCCTATGGGATGAATGCTTCGATGTGGAGAAGCAAAATGGCGACATACAGATGCATTCGTGGTGCTTTTATATTCAAGCGTCGCATATTCCTGATCGTAATGACACCAAAAATTGTAAAAGTCTCACATACCATCTTCTATGCCGTCTATTTTTTTTGGAACTTCCCATCGGCAACATAATGTATAGCGCTCTATTTGAGCCACTGAGAAAAAAATAAGACACGGTGAAAACGTGTATTTTGTGATTAAAGTGGAAATTTCGGCTTTAATCTCAAAATGTCCACTTTAACCTCGTAGTTTACGTTATCATTAAAGCAGACCATCGTAAACATCATCCCAGTTTTTAATTGCTACGAGCTTCTTGGACCTGACAACAGGTAAAGTAAAAAAATTAAAAATAGACAGCACAAAAGATGGTATGTGAGACTTTTAAAATGTATCGTGTCATTACGTTCGGGAACTATCTACATGTGACAGAAAGCCTCTATGCAGATCCTATGGGATGAATGCTTCGATGTGGAGAAGCAAAATGGCGACATACAGATGCATTCGTGGTGCTTTTATATTCAAGCGTCGCATATTCCTGATCGTAATGACACCAAAAATTGTAAAAGTCTCACATACCATCTTCTATGCCGTCTATTTTTTTGGAACTTCCCATCGGCAACATAATGTATAGCGCTCTATTTGAGCCACTGAGAAAAAAATAAGACACGGTGAAAACGTGTATTTTGTGATTAAAGTGGAAATTTCGGCTTTAATCTCAAAATGTCCACTTTAACCTCGTAGTTTACGTTATCATTAAAGCAGACCATCGTAAACATCATCCCAGTTTTTAATTGCTACGAGCTTCTTGGACCTGACAACAGGTAAAGTAAAAAAATTAAAAATAGACAGCACAAAAGATGGTATGTGAGACTTTTAAAATGTATCGTGTCATTACAATCGGGAATATGCGACGCTTGAATATATAAGCACCACGAATGCATCTGTATGTCGGCATTTTGCTTCACCACTTTGAACCATTCATCAAACAGCAAAGCGATCCCCGAAGGCTCTCCATAGAGGCTTGCTGTCACAAGTAGATAGTAAACAGAGATGCTGATGTCATGTTCTGACTTTTAGCACACTGCTCCCCCCGACTTTTTGCTGGTACTGCAATTTGCGCACGCATCGCGTTAATTTCTGAAGACCTGCTCAGAGGATGCGTGAAATGAACGCTGGGAACGCGTGGCAGCCATTATGCGTATGCGTTCTGAGCGTGAAGTATAAATCGGCCCTTATTGATGTGGTGAGAGAGGACATGCAGGTGATGGGTGTAACAGAACAAGATGCAGAGGACAGAAAGATATGGAACAAGATGATCCACTGTGGCAACCCCTAACGGGAGCAGCCGAAAGAAGAAGATTTAGAATATCATAAAGTCCATCAGTAATTATTTATTTATTTATTTTTTTTAGTGATTCTGGAAAATCATTGTGTTTAATAATGCTATGCTGGCTGACTTGAAGGTGCCAAGGTGACCTTGATTCTTTATTCAGAGTTTCTTTAGGCTTCAAATGAATAGTTTATTATTAGTATTTAAATGGAAAACATACAGAGATTGCACATTCTCTCCATGTGACCACTATATGGCTTTTTTAACTCACCCTAAAGACTTGTGTGTAAGTTTGTTGATGGTTCTGATCTGGCCTTTTATAAATAAATGTGGGTAAGTGTGAAAAAACAGAAGAGTTGACTTAGACCAGGTTTATACTTCAATGCTCCTGTGGACACTTCTGTACTGTTTATATTTGCACGTGTACTTTACATAAATCTGGAAGATTCCACCTGGTGGCCGTGTAAGATATCATCACAGTGAGAAAGCGTTCAGCTTCGCTGTGCTGTGAATTGCCTGAAACATCCATTAAAAGTCCAAGGGCACCTTGCCAAAATATCTCTGAAAAGGATGTTTAATGAATATATCCATCAATCCGGGGATGTGCCCATTCCCGCATGCATTGGGTACAACACAGAAACAATCCCTGGATGGAGCATCAGCTCATTGCAACGTGAATACAAGCACACACATACACTAGCGTTATTTCAGCCCTTTTGAGTCTATAGTTGGATGTCTGAGGTATAGATTAGGCGATATGGAGTACAATGGAGATTTTTTGTTCACAGATAGTTTGATATTGTTTGCTGTTTGTTTAGCATTGGCCCACATAGGAGCCAGTTTTGTCAGGAACTTTATTTGATCTTGGTTTTCTGTAAAGACAAGTGATTAACTCCGCTATTGCTAGGAGTATGTAAAAGAAAAAAAATATTTTTGGTTGCTGTATTCTTTTAAACAACCTTCTGTATTGCTTGCTTGCATTTTTTACTTTTAATAGTTACAAAGATCATTTAACATACCTGGTATGACTTCTAGTAGCAGACGAAGTGAGTAGGTTCACTGACACCCCAAACTAAAAGAAAGTGGTATGCCTTCAGAAATGGCTATCAGATGATTATAAAAGGAAAATATACAGAGTATGCAAGCTGAAATATCTTCTCTCAAGGTTAATTTGAAACCGTAAATTAAGTATTTCAAGTCACACAGAATTTTTCTTTGTTTTAAGTTAGACAATGTAGAAAATTTACAAATACCTTTTAAATATGAATGAATTCTTCTGACAAATTTTCTTGTACAGTAACCCCTCGCTATATCGCGCTTCGACTTTCGCGGCTTCACTCTATCGCGGATTTTAAATGTAAGCACATCTAAATATATATCACAGATTTTTCGCTGGTTCACGGATTTCTGCGGACAATGGGTGATTAATTTATGCTACATGCTTCCTCAGTTTGTTTGCCCTGTTGATTTCATACAAGGGACGCTATTGGCGGATGGCTTATAAGCTACCCAATCAGAGCATGTATTGCATATTAATTAAACCTCCTCAATGCTATCAGATATGCTTCCCGTGCGGTGCTTGATTGTTTGCTTGTCTCTGCCTCTATCTCACCCTCTCTGACATTCTCTGCGCCTGATGGAGGGGCTGTGAGCAGAGGTACTATTTGCACAGAAGCTGTTTGCCTAGTGGATACGGACGCACCTCTAAGAAATGCCGCTTTATCGCGGTGCTTCCAAAAGCACACTTATTGATTTTTTGATGGTTTGCTTTAATCTCGCTCTCTCTCTCTCTGACGTTCTCTGCGCCTGACGGAGGAGATGTGAGGGGCTGTTTGCACAGAGGCTGTTTGCTTAGAAGATACTGACACTCCTCTAAAAAATGCCGCGGCAAACTTAAAAGCACACGTATTGATTTTTTGATTGTTTGCTTTTCTTTGCAAGCGCTCTCTCTCTCTCTGAAATTCTCTGCTCCTGAAGAGAAGAAGATCTATTTGCATTCTTTTAATTGTGAGAAAGAACTGTCATCTCTGTCTTGTCATGGAGGACAGTTTAAACTTTTGACTAAAGGGTGTTATTTCATGTCTAGAGGGCTCTAATAATGTTAACAGTGTGGGAGAGTTTATAAGGGCTTAAAATATATAAAAATAACTACACAAACATATGGTTTCTACTTCGCGGATTTTCATCTATCGCAGGGGGTTCTGGAACACAACCCCCGCGATCGAGGAGGGATTACTGTACACATAATTGTATTAAATATCAGTAAAATTGGTTCTCTAAGCGTATAGTCATTTCATGTAAATTGACAGGCATGACGACAGCAATAGGTGCTTTTAGCATTTTATGAAACTGCACCCAAAATGCATGGTGAGCAACATGCAGACTCAGTTGAGTGAGTTTCACAGCAAAGTGATTAATATAGGTATGTGGACCCATACCAACACTCCGCAGACTAAAGTAGAATAACCATGGCTACACCTTGAAAAATGTTGATACAGTCCAAAATAATGGAAGTTTCAACTGCTGCATGGTTCAGTGGTTAAAATTCACTGTAGCTATTCTCAGTACTTAGCGAAAAGCTAACAACACAACATCACAGAAACTTACTCAGGAATTTTTGTTTTTGCTTTAGATTTTTTTCTCTAATTTTGTTTTGGTTTTTCTTTGACAGGTTGCACATTAAACAACCAAGATGTCCGGTTGAACATCCATTATGAGAATGGGTTCACTATCGCAAAAGAGGGAGCAGGACCTGGAACTACTGCTATACTGTATAGATACCCATTTGAAAAGTTAAAAATGTCTGGAGATGATGGCATTCAGAATCTCTACCTGGACTTTGGAGGACCTGAAGGAGAAATGGTATGGTAGGCTCTGGAGTGGTGAATGCTGTAACATGTTAAGCATGCCTTTATGGTTGCAAAAGTTGCTGGAATGTATTTGTTTATAATAAAATGAAGTTGATTTAAATTATTTCATGTATCTGCAGTCTAGTTACACTGTGGTTAGTGCTGCTGTCTAAGAGTTTAGATCCCAACCTCATCACAGTGAGTGTAGCATTTCTACATTTTCACCAATTACCATTGGGGGAGGTTTTCTTTAGGGGTCCCCAGTTTTCCTGCCACATTATAAAGACCTGCAAGTTAGGTTGACTGTCGAGTCTATGCTGACCCAGTGAAGATTTATAAATAAATGTGGCCAGAAATGGACTGGTGCCCCCATACAAGGCTAATTCATACCTTGCATGTTACCACAAACCTAAATTGGAATAAATAGGTTATGGAATGAATGGATGGATCTGCTAAACCATTTGTAAGTATGAAAAAGCTTTTGTTTTATTAAACCAAGATTCTAAATATGAAGTACAGGTAGTCCCCAGGTTACGGGCATCCGACCTACAACATACAAATGGGGATACAGCTGCGACGCATGCACCTCAGTAAGTGCCACTCTGTCATCTTCGGCCTGGGGATGCTGCAAGTGGTGGCTGGATGGAGACTGAATGGGGGCAATTTCACTGCCTGTGCAGTATAGTGTCCCTCGGGCGGCTCCCAGCTGCAATTGGTTTTACTGCCCGCCCACCACACACGGCTGACCCGTTCATTATCGGTGGGTGGCTGGTATTGCTGCAAGCGGTGGCTGGACTGAGGCTGGAGGGGGGGCGATTACGCTGCTCGCGCAATGTAGTGTCCCTCGAGGAGCTCCCGGCAGCAAGCAGTTTCACAGCCTGCCCACCACACACGGCTGCCCGGTTCATTCTCATTGGGCGGCTGGTAACGCTGCAAGTGGTGACCCGGTTGTGGCTGATCGGAGGCAATTGAGGGTGAACGGGACAGCGGGGGATAGCATTGTAGTGTGCATCAGATGGCTGCCTATTGAATGGGGGCGATTCACTGCCTGCCTTTGGCCGCACCATGTTCGTTCTCGGTGGGCGGACGCTGCAGGCAGCATACTGTAATGGAGGTGACTGTGAGGTGGGCTGGTGATGAACTGCCCGTCGATGCCCCCATTCATTCTCAATAGCAAGCCTGCTTGTACTGTTACGCACATAGCAGGATGTTGTCTCTTGTCAGTATATCAGACATGTTGATGACTGGTGCCTTCCTGCTGTGATAGTGTGGACAGTGCTGTGCAGAAGAGCTCATCTTAATCTTTTGTCTTCACCCATTTAAGAATGTCTCTGAAACACAAATCTGATGCAAGTGCTGGTGATACAGTAAAGAAGAGAAAAACCATCACCAAAGAAAATAAAGTAGAAATAATAAAAAGGTCAGAGAGAGGTGAAACTCCATCATTCATTGGCAGAGCACTTAGTTACAGTCAGTCAACAATAGCATTTATTAAATTTATGTATCTGTTCCGACTTACATACAAATTCAACTTAAGTACAAACCCACAGTCCCTATCTCGCACGTAACCAGGGGACTGCCTGTATTATAGACTGAAACCAGTATGTTTCTTCTATTCTTATATTTGAAAACCAAATAAAATCACATTAAACATTTTCTTGTTTGACAAGTTGCACTCATTATTTATTTGATTTGTAGGATATTTGTTCCTTGAAAATATTAATATGCATCCATCCATTCATTTAGTAGATGATTATTTTTATTTAATGTAAGTTTTTTAGTAATGGTATTGGGTGTGGATCATTATCACAGGATGTTATTTTCGCTGTCTCGTAACTCCAGGAACCCGTATTTGAATCACTCATCATGACTGTGTGGCTTGAGTTTTCACCTCTTCCCTAAGCTTTCAGATACACCAGTTCCCTACAGCATTCTGAAAATGTGTATGCAACAGCCATTGGTGTCTCTGAATTTGCCTTATGAATGAGTGTGTCCAGTGATAGACTGACATCTAATTCAGAGTTGATTCTTGTTCTCCTTCCGATGTTCCAGGAATAGACAGTGCTTCTCTGAGACTCTGAAACTGAGCATGTGGGATAGATAGCCCAATTGCAATTCTGTATTAGAGCATTTGGAAATGTATAGTGTATGCTGAGTAATAGCAATCAAAATGGAATGTTGATGTTAAACCATACTAGAAGGGGCACATTCAACATCAGTTTTTTGGAAATTATTTAATTGATCCTGTTCACAGGTAGTAAATTAGTTCTTCCCCAAAAATGTATGGATTATAGATCAGAAGGTAGGGTGGCCATCTCAGCTGTGCTAAACAGGACAGTCTCCCACTATTCTGTTTATACTTGTAGAAATCCAGAAAGCAACAAATTGTGTTAACTGCTTGGCCGTGTACATTTTATATATGTTGAATTATGAGAATGGCTTTCTTACATAAATAATACAGATTAAAGTTAATTCTACTTAAAAAATAAAAAGAAGCTTGGAAAACTAATGTTTTGGTTGTTTCAGCTTTTATCCTTTGTTTTTATGATGTGTAGTAAGCAGCAGCTGACAGAGGAATGGAGGGAAGGGAGAGCAAATCCAAGTAAAATGAAAAGGGTGGAAGCACCAGGGGGTGAACAAATGGCATCTTTTTTGAGAAGATTAAAAATTTGGTTAAGAGTTAGTTAGCCACTCTTTCAGTGCTTTTCAAGATTAAGTACACATTTATCGACTAACAGGTTTATTTCAATACCCATTTCATCTCTTCTGGCTTTTTACTCCACTTTCTTCTCCACATTTTTTGGCCTACAGTACGTAATGTGGCTCCTCTGCCTACTTGGAAGTAAGGCTAAGTAGTCAAAGATATTTTTGCTTTTATAGAAATAAATTTGAATAATTGTTAATAAATATATTTTGAGCATTTGCATAAAATTGTTTTGCTGTGTGGCACATATAAAATATGCAGGTGCTTAAAAATTGAATAAAGTTAAACATAAGATGCATTTAATACCTATGATACTTTTTGCCTACACCATCTATGTTTATTGTTACCTTATGCCAGTGTTGTTCCTTTATCTAAATTACTAAATTCAGCATATTTACTCTATTGTCACTTCTCAGTACAGCCTAAAATAAGACAATATGGCATGTATCATACATAACAAATAGGAGAGTGTTGATAACATCCCACCCTTTTCTTGTAATGTATTATTTCATTGTATCTTATAATTGAAAAACAAAATAAATGAATTCATATTCATCCTGATATTGCCTGCATATTATCAGCAAAAATCCAGTCATTACAACCTATTCAGTGTAACTGGAAGAGCCACTTTTATCATGTGTGCTAATGAATAAAGTCCCAAGTTTATATAAAAGTCCAAAATAGTGACCATATGTGTATTGTCTGACATTATAGGTAGTTACACCTCAGCATGGCAATTTCAAGATAACAAAGTAAAGGGTAGATCAGGGACCTTGCAACTCTTATTTGCACTATAAAAATAGATATATGCAGTATATTTCTACTGCAGTCAGTATTACAATGTTGTACTTCAGTCTGATCATATTTTTAATCTTTATCCTTAAACAGACGAGTTTGAGTTTATTTTGATTTGGTTCATTTTGTTGTCATTGCAACTTGCAGTATAATGAAAATTATTTTTGATTAATCTTTTGGTGCAATGGCTAAACAGTACATATTACACAAAACAGTGAAGTAGGCAATAAAACGAAGCAATACCAATAAACATCTATACAGTAATCCCTCCTCGATCACGACGGTTGCGTTCCAGAACCCCCCGCGATAAGTGAAAATCCGCAAAGTGGAAACCATATGTTTGTATGGTTATTTTTATATATTTTAAGCTCTTAGAAACTCTCCCACACTGTTTATAAATATTCTCCGCACAGTTATACAGTAAACCCTCGTTTATAGCGGTTGATCCGCTCCAGACAGATAAATGCATTTCCAAGAAGTAGGATTCTTTATTTATAAATCGAATATTTTCGCAGTTAAAGCATTGAAAACCTGTTTATGACCTTCTAAATACATTTTTTAACATTATTAGAGCCCTCTAGACATGAAATAACACCCTTTAGTCAAAAGTTTAAACTGTGCTCCATGACAAGACAGAGATGGCAGTTCTTTCTCACAATTAAAAGAATGCAAACATATCTTCCTCTTCAAGGTGCGCGTCAGGAGTGGAGAATGTCAGAAAGAGAGAGAGAGTAAAGTAAACAATCAAAAATCAATAGGGCTGTTGCGCTTTTACGTATGCAAGCACCGCGATAAAGCGGCGCAATGAAGGGATCAATGTGAAGGTAGCCTTTCATCTTTTTACAGGCGCGTCCGTATCTTCTAAGCAAGCAGCCACTGTGCAAACAGCCCCTCTGCTCACATCCCCTCCGTCAGGAGCAGATAATGGGGCCAATCATATGCCTCCCTGATGGTATTGCATGATGGATAAGTATCTGCCTGTATTTTTCAGAGAGAGTGAGAGAGACAGAGAAAAGCAAACAATGAAAAATCAATACGGGCTGTTAGAGCTTTTAAGTGTGCGAAGCAGCGCACGGGAAGCATATTGTATATCATTGAGAACTTTTATTTAATATGTAATACATGCTCTGATTGGGTAGCTTCTCAGCCATCCGCCAATAGCATCCCTTGTATGAAATCAACTGGGCAAACAAACTGAGGAAGCATGTAACATAAATTGAAAGACCCATTGTCCGCAGAAATCCGCAAACCAGCAAAAAATCCATGATATATATTTAGATATGCTTACATTTAAATTCCGCGATGGAGTGAAGCCGCGAAAGTCGAAGCGCAATATAGTGAGGGATCACTGTATATATAATTCACAAAGGCAAGACACCCATGGAGAGCACGCCAGAAGGGGCGTGGATTCACTAAGCCGCCGACAAGTAAGACACCTATGGCGCACGCGGGAGGAGCCACGCCCACCAACTCCAAGACCATTGGATACGACGACAACTCGCAGAGCCACGTCCACCAACTCGGGCACGACGACACAGAAAGAACGACGTCATTTATATTCATTTATTATCATTTATATTTATATCTGTCGTAGAGGCCTCATACCTCCGAGCTACCTTGACTGTTCATAGAGGCATGTTTCTCGCGGAGGTGAGTCGCCATATGCAGCGTGTAAAACAGTTTGCGAGGGGTATCCCATGGGATCCTTTAAACAATCCTTTACAACTGAGGTTAAAACACAACGACCGCGTGCACCATAGCAAACTGTTTTACACGCTACATACAGCAATACGCATCCGCGACAAACATGCATCTTCTTCACTCATGGACAATTATATGTTGCTCTCTCCAGAGTTCCATCTTTTCATTCACTTTCTGTTGTATCCTCAGACCCACCCTTTTTAGACAACCGTGTCTTTCCAGAAGTGTTTAGCATTCAATAAATAATTATGCATGAGATTGAGCATGTGTCTACCCGGCGCAGACAGGCGTGGGTAAGCCGTTGAACCCCATTCGGGCTGCAAACCGTGGAATTCCCACTAAGTGCGACTCATACGCTCCCACTGGTTGTGTCCCTACCCTTCGTGCACACCCCCCTCCCACCTCGCTACTACCGTGGTTGGGTGTCTTGGTGGATTATATTTAGAAAAGCAGCCAACGACTCAAGTGACGAGTTAGAGGTGGGAACATGAGCGGGCAGTACATACTGAACGAGAATTCAGCAGACTAGCATGACGGAGGGAGCTGAATGGACGTCCTTCTCCTTTCCTCCCGTTCCACACTCGGCGCCGTGCACCCCCATCCCTCTGTCTGGCAAGAGAAGGCGCGATTGCGGTCCGCCAGTTTTCAGTCATGGACGATTGTGTGTTGGTTCGTTCTGTGCATTGTTACAATGTTGCTTTTCTTGCTGATTTATTACATTACCGATTTTTCAAATGTTAATTTTCTCCCTGTGCTTAAAAATCATTAAAAAACCGGCCTGATTATGCGGCATATGGTACGCCGCGGGTTGGCTAGTTGGGAATATTTAACAATGAAATCTCAACACTATCAAATTAAAAATGTAAATATCAGATACAAACATATACAATCATGGCCAAAATTATCGGCACCCCTTGAATTTTCTCAGAAAATGCACCATTTCTTCCAGAAAATTGTTGCAATTGCTTTTCTTTTGTAAACTGCTTAAGGTCTCGCAGATTTGAAGGGCGCCTTCTCCCAACAGCAATTTTGAGATCTTTCCATAAGTGTTCAATCGGATTTTGATCCGGACTCATTGCTGGCCACTTCAGAACTCTCTAGCACTTTGTCTTCAACCATTTCTGGGTGCTTTTAGAGGTATGTTTGGGGTCATTGTCCTGCTGGAACACCAATGACCTCTGATGCAGACCCAGCTTTTTGACACTGGGCCCTACGTTGTGCCCCAATATTTTTTGGTAGTCTTCAGATTTCATGATGCCTTGCACACAGTCAAGACATCCAGTACCAGAGGCAGTAAAACATCCCCAAAACGTCTTAGAACCTCCACCAAGTTTGAGTGTGGGTACTGTGTTCTTTTCTTCGTAGGCCTCATTCCGTTTTCTGTAAACAGTAGAATGATGAGCTTTACTAAAAAGCTCCACCTTCATCTCATCTGTCCACAAGACATTCGCCCAGAAGGATTTTGGCTTCCTCATGTACATTTTGGCAAACTACAGTCTGGCTTTTTATGTTTGTGTCAGCAGTGGGGTCCTCCTGGCTCTCCTGCCATAGCATTTCATTTTGGTCAGATATCGACGGATAGTTCGAGCTGACACTGTTGCACCCTGAGTCTGCACAACAGCTTGAATATGTTTTGAAGTTAATTGGGGCTGTTTATCCACCATTTGGACTATCCTTCGTTGCAGTCTTTTATCAATTTTTCTCTTCTGTCCATGTCCAGGGAGATTAGCTACAGTGCCATGTGTTGTGAACTTCTTGATTAACGGTGGACAAAGGTACATGAAGATCTCTGGAGATGGACTTGTAGCCTTGGGATTGTTGATATTTTTCCACAATTTTTGTTCTCAAGTCCTCAGACAATTCTCTGCTCTTCTTTCTGTTCTCCATGCTTAGTGTGGCACACTCAGACAGACAACTGAAAGGTTGAGTCAACTTTTCTCCATTTTAACTGGCCTCAGGTGTGTTTGCTATATTGCCAGCACCTCTTTCTTGCCTCAGGTGAGTTCAAACGAGCATCATATGCTTGAAATAAAACGATTTACCCACAATTTTGAAAAGGTGCCAATAATTTTGTCCAGCCCATTTTTGGAGTTCTGTGTGACATGATGTCAGATTTGGCTTTTTTTCTGTTTTTTTGTGTTGTTCCAATGCACATAAAGGAAATAAACATGTTTATATCAAAACATTTGTAATTGCAACAATTTTCTGAGAAAAATGGTGCATTTTCTGGGAAAATTCCAGGGGTGCCGATAATTTCGGCCATGACTGTAACATGTGCCCAAGAAGATAAGCAAATTAGCTGTATAACTGTCAGTAACAGTAAACCAATTGGTTTACATAATGGAGTTATGGTCACAGGTCATGTGTGATAAGAGTTGAAAGGCCTGTTGGGTAAGCAATCAACTGTACTGCACTTTTGTAAACTTGTAGCACTAAGGCACATACAATAAATAAAGATAACTCAATCAAGCACAATATTGAGCAATCTAGAACTTTCCACTAGTCCGAATTTTGAAGAATTATAGGCCCAATTCATATCAAATGACCGAAACTCAAGGAATCAATAACATAGACTGAGAGAAAATAATTTGTGGCTTTAAGTAGCTTTTGTCTGCTACAGTACAGTCAGTGAATTGGATTTTTCAATAGCTTAATTAAAATATGACGTATTAACAATATTCTCCTTTTCTTTCAGGTTCTGAATCTTCATTCCTGTCCAAAACCAGTGGTTTTTGTTCTACATTCATTTCTTTCTGCCAAAGTGACCAGGATGGGATTACTAGCTTGAGCTGTGATAACTGCCACAAGCAAAAGAAGACAGTGCTTCTTTTATCAGCCTTTATTTCCAAAATGATGAAATATGTCTGAAAAGATGACATCTGCAACATGTTTATGTCCTCTGCAGATTTAAAAATGTAACTCACCCATGCTGGTGTTCATACATTTATGCAGAAAAGCCTTTTTGTTCTTCGAAGTTGTTGATTTGCAGGATTCGAGTGTTGAAGCAACTTGGCTTACAAAGTGTAAGGAGGAGCAATTTGAGGCACCAGTTTCATTCCTTAAATTTTATACATATATATAAATGTAGAACACACACACACACACACACATATATATATATATTATACATATAATAATACATATATATATTATATAACTATTTACAGTATATGTATGTGTGTGTGTGTGTGTGTATATATATATATATATATATATATATATATATATATATATATATATATATATATATAATCAGTGTGTAACTATAATAACTCTGGTTTTCAAATGTAAAAGATATCAATCTTTTACACACTCTCTATGTTTTCAAATATTTATAATTGGTCCTTTATCAACATATCTTATAGCATTGTTCAAATAAACCATAAATCTTTACATAATAATCTAAAAAGAATATGTATTCTTTATTATATGGTAGTTAGATAATAATACAGCCGAGTTTTTAAGAACCTCTAGTATAACTTTTTTAAATGGTTACAGTATACATCCACCTAGTATTTACCTAAATGTATTTTTAAAATCAGCATTATGAAAAGCTGTTTTGAATTGTTTAGGATTCACAGTTATTGATAGGAGAAAATTAGCAGAATTTCTATCTGTTAATTTGTAACAATTACAGAATTGCCAAATGTGCCTTTTTGTGTTGTTTAGGAAGTGAAAGCTATTATATATGTCATTCATATTTTATCATTTCAGACTGCCTTCATGAAATAGATTTATATTACAATAAGATTTTATTCATTTTTTGTCTTTATTTTGCATGGATTAGAACTAGTATTTTTATTTATATCTCTAATGTTTGTATCCAGAAAATGTATTGTTAGATTTTATGCTTGATTGTTTTGACGAATGTTAGTGAGCACAACTAAAAACTTTTTAGAGCACCTTTCCTTTTCATTCCTCTTCTCACTCCATTAATTATTATTTTCACTTTAAAAACAGCCTTAGCAACATAGATGCATTGATTCTTGCTGACATTTTCTGTATATTTAAGTGACCAAAATGAATTCCAGTAAGAAACTGTTTTATTATGCTGCTTCTTTGATTCCAGTATTTTTCACGGCCACTGCTTAATATGTTTCAAGTAGGGTTATCCCCTAGTAAGTCATTGCAAGTAGTTGGCAGCACCTGCATGCCATAAACATTTTTCCTGTTACTTCGGTTTCAGTATCGTGTCATCCCTCACAACATCCCCATTACTGATTGAATAATACCATCCACATGTACTCCAAACTGTCTTCTACAATTTATTATCACAGAAGACCAGAGAATTGACTGCTAGGAATGGGCACAAGGTAGGGTCACAGTTTGGATGGGATGCTTAGCACATATACATTGAACTGAACTAGCTGGGGATCACTAAACCAGTCTAACAGCCCATTCATTCATTGCCTTACCTGCTTTTCTAGTTCACAGTTACCAGATATCAGAACCTGCTCCTTTAATAGCACTGGACACAAAGCAGGGACCAAACCTGGCCAGGGTACCAGACTGAATCAGTCCTTGCATTAAAATTTATTTACCTTTGATTGCAATCTAATTAAGTGGAGCAGATGATAAAGACACCATCTGAACTGAGCCACCTAATGCACCAAGACATAGCTAAAAACTTGGTTAGAACATCTGTGTGCAGAAACTCTGTTGAGCCATAACTTTATTGCAGTTAAAGAGAAGACTGTACACTTTGACATGTCATTTGGCACTGTGAAAATCCACATTGACATATGAAGGTAATTAATATTTTACCGTGGAGATAGTCTGTAGGTAACGAATACCATTTCATTGTGATGAATATGTGGGGAAGTTGTATGTTTTTGATTGTTACGAAGATTGCTGATTCTAAGATCAAATTTAGAAAATCAGTTACTTTTCAGATAAGCTACTTTCTTTCAACTTCTTATCAACATGCTTTAAAATTTAGTAAAAAATAAAAAATGTACAATTCCAGTTAATCACTAGATCATGTATAGTAAAAATGTTTTTTAGTTTTTATTTAGAATAGAATGAGACATTTATTTTATTCATTTTCTATTATTACCCATCATTTCAATTATAGCACTGTATTTCTCTTATTAAGCCAATTGTTTTCATCCATCTATCCATCCATTATCCAACCTGCTATATCCTAACTACAGGGTCACAGGGGTCTGCTGGAGCCAATCCCAGCCAACACAGGGCGTAAGGCAGGAAACAAACCCCAGGCAGGGTGCCAGCCCACCGCAGGCCAATTGTTTTCTGGTAATGTAATCGAGACTTTGAAATAATTATTTTTTGTGTGATTCCCCCATGATATTTCTTTTTTCCTCTCATTTTTCACCACCACCTTGATGATTCATAAGATGATTTTTGCAGTCTATACCTTGGAGCATGAAAGACAAACACACCATCTTAACCCCACCCTGTCTGTCTAATAGGATCTGTTAGCTTATAAAATCCTCAGGCACTGTGGCACCCACACCCATCCCTCATTTGTTGCTCCCCTGCAATGACCCACATTGGGTGTGCAGACAGTGGGATCTTCTTGCTCATCTTTTTGTGCCTTCCTAATAAAGTCAGTTTCCTTAGCTAATGTCACTCTAACACCAATGAACCACATGCCTTTAGTCGGTGTACAGTAAATAGCAAGCGACCTTTTAGAGCTGCTGCTCCTTGACATGGTTTGTTAGTTAAGCAAGCTTCTGATGTCTGACAAAACTGGGAAACTAAACTCTTGCATACAAACATTCCAACATCTGATTAGAGAAGTCAGATACATTTTCTATTTAAGTGTTGAAAAAGATATTTATCGCAAAGAAGCATTATGGCTGTAAAAATCAAAGAATAACTTGTATATAATTTTTTATATAGTACAGCAAATGATTACACTTACTGTAATGGTTAAGGATTAGGAATTTATAGACACGCTGCACTTAAGTATTAAGACACACGGCTAATGTTGGGATTTTATTATTTTTTCATATGGGTTGTTCTGTGACTGCAATTTTTCTCACTTTTATTTCAGTTTAAAGCAAGCAGAATCATATCAATATGTGTAAAAATACATCTAATTGGAAAACCCCTCAACCTACTTTATCACAGAATTTTATTTTTTTTTTAGTTACTGTATGTAAATGGATTTCAGGCATCTCAACCAAGAATATTCGGTTATGAAAGTGACGCACACTTCTTTACTTCCTTTAGACTTTGATGTGAGTTGTGATCTGGTACTCTTGTCTAAGCTGTTCATTTTAATGACATTTTTTATACTGCTTGTTACATGCCAAGTTCTTGCTTATGAAAACCAAAATTAATGTAAATATTCAATGTAAATGCAAACAGGCCACTGGCATTATTAAACAAGAGTATAAAGAGTTCAGTGCACTGTTTAAAAATAGCAGTAGCAAAATAACCGTCTCAGACCTGCTTTATCTAATTCAGGGTTGACTTGTGGGGCACTGCCTATCCCAACAACAGTGGGCACAAGGCAGGAAACAGCCATGGGCAGTAGGCCAGTCCAATCCAATGCCTACTTACCCACTTTCACAATGGGGCCAATTAGCAATTGCCAGTTAACCTAAGTTGTACATGCTTGATGATGTGGCAGGAAGACCCAGAGGACCCATGCAGACACAGGGATAACATGCAAACTCCATACAAACAATGACTAGAACCATGAAACATTAAACACTGCCCTACTGTACTGTCCCAGGTGTGAAAATGCTAGATAGTAAAATGTTGACACTTGTTGTCAGCATAGTTCTAAAAAGTCATAATGAAAAATATTGCAGTTTTTGCACTGTTTTATTGCCTCCTGTCCACTTTTTCTTAAAAGGCACAAAACGTTTATAAGTGTAAGGCACTTGCCCTGTATAAATGCTTCTGCTCCTCAGAGGTCCATCATGATAATGGGTGTTTTTAATATGATTTTGACTCAAGCTCAAGAGACTAATGGTTAGCTAAAGAAAAAAATATATTATTATAAATACATTTTCAGAAACAGAAATCTGTTCATATCATATGTTAAAAGTATACCTCTAATACATTTGCATTTTCATCGAACTATAACTTTATGGGATTGCTATAAAGTTCTATCTAAATGATAAAGGCACTTATTTTCCTTTATAAAACTCTAATATGATCTCTATAATCACGGAATAAATTACTAAAAAGAGTCAATTTAATTAATTCAGTGTGCCTCCGGCCAGCTGAAGAGACATGATCCATGTGTTCTTGTTATTGAGCTGTATGTTTTAAGTGAGAACATGATTCCTTTCTAATGTTTCTAATGTTTTCCTCTTTTGACCTGAGTGTTTAGTATATTAAAAGTGATTTAAATCTACACAAAAACTCATCTAAATTCTTGATCAAATCATAGCACTCCTAAATGTGTCCACCTATTCCACAAGCTTGAAGTAACATACAGTCGGTCCACCTTACCCTCAAGTTTGACATCGTGATTTTGACCAACCACAGTTAAAAAATATTAACAAAACAGAATATTCCCACAAAAGATCATTAAAAATTCTCGCATGCAGTGCTGCCCACTAAATATGCTCAAGACACAACATGGTCAGGCTGATGCCACTGAGTCCCGGCATATCCATGTCCAGTCAGTCCCGTTTTGTGCGCACAGTTATCTTTATTTTTTTATATAAGTCCTGAGCATCCACAGTTTTTCCATATCTGTGCTGGGGTCTTGGAAACATATAGCCACAGATAAGATGGGCCTACCTGTATACTTAAACCAAACCGAGTGAAATAACATGATGTAATAGAGAAGGCGCCTTGTCATAGTTACATTTAAAGTATTATTGATATAAATCTTTTGGATCCTATTATTGGCCTTCCAGACTGGTAAAATACATTTAATAATTTATTCAGACTAGTTTGCAGCAAGTTGGTATACTGGTTCACAGTACTGTCTCACCGTCCCAGTGCCCTGGGTTCAAAATTTAACAGTTTGCATGTGCTTCCCTGTCAGTGTGAGATGTCCTCCATGTTTTCCAGGTTTTTCTCACACATCTTAAAAACATGTATGGTAGGGTATTTGTGTGGGTGTGTGAAAGAGTGCCTTATAATGTTCTAGGTTTGGTTCTTACTTTGCACCCCGTGCTACTTGTATTAGGCATCCTTTTTTTTTTTTTCATCTGCAACCCTGAAATCGACAAGATTAGATAAGAAAATAGATGGATGGACATTTAGAACAAAATCTGAAAAAAAAAATCAAGTTTTCTAAAGTAAATATCAGTTTAATGAATGAAGTTTAAAGTTATTTTCTAATACATTAAGACATGCCATCATTTATTGATCTATTCTTAAAACAAGTGTTCAGATCTAGCACCCATGTACACCGTTATCATCAGTGGTCAGTCAAAACTAGAGTGATGCGCATCAAAGTCACCAGAGTGTCCTCAACGTGGCAGAGGCGTCCAGTCATTAAGCATTGGGATGGTATGTGGCAGGCATTTCTTTTTTGGAAGTGGCTTCAGCAGACCTAGGTCCTCTTCCATTTCTTTCCATCAGACAGATAGACTTCCATCTCCATTTGGGGGACCCTCGCATGTTAGCAGACGAATCCAATCCCTGCTGTCAGTCCATGCTCTGACAGTTGGAGCTCTTCCTAATGGGTAGTGCCTGGTATATCCATAGTTTTAACCCACCACTGAATGTTCATTTGATGGCCGGACTGCTCTTACTTCTAAGAGGTGTTCATAGATCACCTTTATGGTAGATGAAGCCTCAGCTATATCAAAGACAAACCTAATTTGTGCTCCCAAATTCTTCCCCCATTTGTGAAGATATTTCCTAATCTACTCTGTTTACATTTTCATCTGAAGTAATATTTTGAACTACACAGACTAATTGTTGTAATGTTGATTTGATTCTTTTAATTGTATATTATAAATATTACACATTTTCAGAATAGTAATGTAACTTCTTTCACATTACTTTTTTTTTAATAAAACAATATGACTCCCGTCAATATTAAAATATTATATTATACTGTATATTATATATTACAATATATCAATATTACTACAGTATTACAAAAACCGTATGCATCCATGTCTGCCGTCAAAGTAATCGTCAATTAGATTACTCTTCTTTGTCTACATGAGGCACCACATCACAAATTATACATTAAACCATTATTATAAACAATTATGTTAATATCCATTCTATTGACATAGGTTTTAATAGAAAGGCTAAAAGTGTATTATATATTTCATCATGATCTCTTTAAGTCTATTAATTTAGAATTCAGGAAAAATGTGTGCAGTGTTGCTTTCTGTTCCGTGCCCATCATGTATGACATCACTCTGTCATTCAATTTACAGCTCTTTCAGAATGTTCTGTAAAATAGAGTGCACTCCATCAGTCAAGGTCATGGCTGTATAACTGCATTTTGAGTTTTCTTTTAAAATGTACACCAGTTGCTCTTTTAGACATTGGATTGATTTAAAAGAACACACTGATTCTTCTTAAAGCTTACTTTCATTCAGCAGGTTCTTTTTACAAAGAGCAGAGCAATGCACTATTGATCCTCAGTGGATTTTTTTTTCCCTTTTCTTTAAAGGTAATTGCACACTGCTAAGTATAATGTCTGTTTGATTTTCTCTATAAGTTTACTGCTTTATTAATTTTCTTTTTATGTTCATAATATTGCTACAGTGACTTTCAAATACTGTATACATAATGTGTGCTCATGTAGGGTTAGAACTGAATCTTGCATGCCAGGCTCGCTTTTGAATGCCCTCTGTGAGTTCAAGCAGTGTTTCTGAGGGGCTACAATATGCCCCTACACCCTAAAAACATGTGACCAGTTTGACTGGGGTCAGTGTACTAGGACAGCAGGTGTGTGGGAGACTAGGAGACTATACTCGCAGTAGACTGCCATCCCACATACAGCCCTGCAGCCACTGCTCTCAGCATAAACTCTGGCTTTCTGTAACCGTTTAAGAAAACGGATGCAAGTACTGTATATACAGATAATATATAAATAAAAATATATTTGTACAACCTTCTTTTTTTAAGCTTTAATACATACACTAATATCTTTTTTTTTTTGAATTTCCTCCATAGTAACACACTACAAAAGGGACATCTGTGTGCTCAGATGTCTCGTTTATCTTCACTCACTTCAGCTCTATTTCACCACTTAAGGTGCTAGTAAAAGCTGTTTTTGCACAGTATAATATATATGTGCTATATTTATAACAAATATAAAGTGAGAGTGATCAATTTGAAAACTGCAAAATTCATGTTACTCAAAAATCGCTAAATTCACGTTACTCAAGTACATTTACAGATTTTGGATTTGAAGTTAATTTTATTTTCTGCAGCATATATAATAAACTAAAAGCTATTGACTGATCTGTTGAACAAAAAAAAAAGAAGATTAAAATAGTTGTGTTTCAAAATGGAAAATGATGAACAATATTTGCCATTGTATCTACCAAAAAAAAGAATATTCATTTCCAAACTTAAAGAACAGAGTGTACTGTTTTGAAGAATTGCATTTGTGCTCTCTGTGTTTCTCTGTAAAGTTCATTGCTTTTGATTTATTTTAATCCTTTCAAGTGTCATAAATGTCGTAACCACTTTTGTCTCCCATTAAATAGCAGGTTTTCTTGAGAAGTCCATGTAAGTAATGCACTGGGCAGGCTTTTGTTGTGCACAATGCAGTGTTTTGTTTTGTTTTGGTTTTTTTTTCTTTTCCTTTCACAAGGATTACTTGTTGAATGAATGTATTTCATGTACCTGGCACAATTATACAATCAGAATTATTCTGAATCTATTTTTATATTTGTTGTTTGGTCTACATTTATAGAACAATTCCCTTTTGTTAGAAGATGGGTTTTGTAACGCTTTCAATACCAAAGTTTAAAACATCAGGCAGCTTGCGTTCTTTACAATCATAAATATGCGTAATGCTATAAAATTATATAAAGATTTTGTGCAACTGTTTTATAGAACTCTGTATATTATTATGCCTAAAACTTATAATGGATATTATCTTAATCATCATTAAATGTAAATATATTAATAAAATGTTATGCTTTTACCTTCTTTGTATATTTTTTACCCAGCTGAATTATGTTTGTATGCAGCTGTCAAGGACACAGATATATTTACAATAAAAAAAAAATGTCACTGGACAAAAAATGGAATGTAATGTGCTTGTGACTGTGTGAGTGTACATGATGATCTTTATATACTGGATTATATTTTGATGTAAAGACATTGTGCACCTAATTTTTTTAAAGCGTTTTTAATCTAGCAATAATCAAACGTCCTTTTGTAGTGTCATTGAAATGTGTGGTGGCATTGGGGTGGCAGTGATGGCTCTGCTGTCTCACTGATCCAAAGTTTAATTCCTTTTTTTTTTCTTCCTGGCACTCAGTTTCCTCTCATCTGCTCAAAATCCCGAGTTTTAGGCTAGTTGACCACTCTAATGTGAATGCGAGCAAGTGTGGATATGTGTGCCCAGTGGTGAACTGGTTTACCCAGAATTCTCTGAACCAGATGAGTAAGTTAAAAAATGGACATATCTAATTCTAGTTCTGCCATGGTCAAGTAATCATCCTTTTGTATGAATTGTTTATCTTCTTATTTTTTGATAGATGCCCATGCATATTAGACAAAGTGAACGCACAGCTCCACATGAAACACTCACTGATGCTACTCATAAGTATATTTAGAAAACTGATAAGTACTTGGCACCAATTCAGAGTGCCCCTTATTACTAGGGGTATTAGTCTTTGCATTAAGCTCCTATTTCAAGACAGGGTGAGCTGCACTTTGACACAATTTTATTCTTTGAAGTCCGGTTGTTCAGCTGTTAGTTCATGTGGTCTACGCTCTGAAAGATCACAGGCAGTCACCGTCAGTTTATCAGCAACAATTAGGCTACATGTGACTTGTCAGCCTTATCGCTCGTTGGCCTCAGTTCATTTCTTTAATTTGGAGAATTGTCTGTGGAGTTGGCAGGATTTCACTGTTCTATGGTGTGGATCTCAGAGTTGTCTTTGTCTGTAAATGGACCTGATTCTTGTGAATATGCAGTTTTGGGGGTCTGTCTTGTGTCCAGTCTTGACTGGGTCACACTATTGTGCCAAGTGCTGCAACTTTAGGTTCTGCCATCAAGCGAACTTGAAACTAAAAAAGACACAATCAAAATACATAGAGTGAAATTTGGATACTTGTGTTGCTATATTTGGAAAATATTTAAAGCCTTGCCTGATCCCATAGTGCATCTACTCGCTGAATCCCAATTTAAAATAATGAGGATTTCACATTTAAGAGATTAAAAAAAGGAATGACAGTTACCAGGACAGAAATATTTCACTGCATTTAACATGCATTGTGGAAACACCAGGAATTATATGCAGCATATTTACTTACACAAGTGCAGCTCAAAGTGCTTTACAAAAAGAAACATGGAACTGAGCATTAAACAAAATGCTTTTTACTATAAGCATTTTTAAAGTAGTAATGGCCATTAAAGGGCGATTTGATAACGCATACTATGGTAAGATGTCCAGGGAGGAGAAGAAAACAAAAACACACCAGCTGGAGAAAATGCTTGAGAAAATAAACATCCAGGGGTTAAAAAAGCCAAAAGATCACCAGCATTGTACAGTACCTAAATGTGACTACCTTATTCATTATTGTTATGATGCACATCCTAGAAGGTTTGATGCAGTAGGTCTAATCAGTTGTTATAGAGTCCCTAACTGTCCTACATCAAAGATGGCTGAAAAGTGCTTTGATCAGGTGGCAGTGATGCAGAACACCACCAACAGCATACCTTAAAGGAAGATCTAATGTATCTTACTTCATTCGTTCCAGCAACACAGGCACCTGCAGTGTAATCCGATAAGATTCCAGTGGCATAGGAATGGGAGGCCACTGCAGAAAATCAGAAAAAGAAATCTGAGAGTAATTGTTTTTAGTGACTAATGGAAATCTTTTTAGCATGTCATATTAGGGCAACAAATGAAATGTGTTAACAGCCAACCCAGAAACTATGAAAAGGCCAAGATAAAACAATGGGGTTAGTAGAAGTTTCTTTAAAATGCCTTACTTTAATAGCCTTGTATCTCGATTGGTTAAATGTTCCAGATTTTTCATTCAAATGCTTTCCTCCAATTCTTTTTTGGCTCTCTGACTAATAAGCAAACCAGTGTCTGAGCTGCTAAGATTACAATTGTGAATGCATGGGGCCACAGACACTCCAAACCATACAAAGGAGGAAGAGTTACATAGTTTTTGTGCAAGAGTATTTTTAAAATCTATACGAAAGGACATAAGCAGCAAGTGTAATTTTTTTTAAATTTGATATAAGTAATAAATCTTTGAGGAGAAATACACATGAAGTTTGGAGGTCAGAGCACGAGATACATCATCCCAGATGCCATATATGTAGCGTAAGAGCCTTGCCCAAGGTCCCAGCAGAGCAGGATCCCTTCTGGCATTTATATGATTTCAACTACCACCCTTCCAGATTCCAGTGCCGTTCCTTATCCACAGAGCCGGCACTCATTTAATAATACTAAGACTGATGAGATGTGCCCAAATTTATTTATTTATTTTTTTGGTTAATAGTCTTTCTGCTTTGTTCTAAACTAGTTCTATTGCTGATAGGAGTGTATCACAGAATGTCATCATTTACTAATTAGTATAACCATCATTTGTGATTCACCTGCAGTCCGTGAAGGGCACTATACAAAAATAAGTCGTATTGTATTCTTCAAACGAACCAAAACAAAATACAAAATGGATCATGTGTCCCATTATATTGAAATGATTTACTGATATTTTAAAAGTGTCAGAAAGATACAAGGGGCATAATTACTAATTAGGAAGCAAAACATTCACTGAGAAAAGAAACCCCGAAACAGAGTCAAATTACAATTAGAAAGACGTAAATGAACTATTATACTTTTTTTTTCTATATATATTGTCTTGAGCCTATGGTTGAAGACCCTCACGAGCCCGACCCCTTTGACCTGACTTCCTGTCTTCCCCTTTCAAAGCCTCCACCTTTTCCCTATTCCCTCAGTTCTCTTTTGGACTCAGTTTTGTGCAGATCAGTGCTGTATTCATTTTTACGACATTGCAGCCAGGATGCCAATTATTCGGGTGGCTGCCCCAAACCTTGCTATGGCTCTGTGTGGAGTTTCTAACACTGGCATAGTCAGCAGGATGGAAAGGTCCCAGAAGAGAAGGGGACAGGACTTGCACCATACCCAGGTGGGAGCATACCGGAGCCAAGTGTTCAGGCGGGGAGGGTGTCCTGCGATTCGGAAAGACCCGGTGCAGGCTCTACTCCCAGCCCACTTTACTGGACAACCCAGAAGGGCCAGGGGGTGTGCGAGAAGGGCTCATAAACTTGGGCTGCCCCGGAGGAGGGAGGCGAAGGGGGCTTATTATGCTCTCCCGGGGGAGAGTGCCTATCTTCCTGTGAAGGCAGAACCCTGAGTTTCACCTAGGGGTACCCCAGACTGGCAGGTGAATGAAATAAGAAAGTGGAGGTTCGACCCAGAGCGACCAACCCACAAGCAAGCCTGGTCATTATGGGCTGCAGTAGGGCAGTGGTTACAGCCAGGTGAATACAAGCCCAAATAATAGAGCAGGTGGCTTGCTACAAGGGCACTACCCGGCGGTTTCGCCCAGCCGGTCTGGGGTAAAGACTTTCAAAATATGAAGGAGTTAATCAACCTCATTGACATGCAGGGGACAGCCTCGCATCCTGGGGGAGCAGAACCGTCCCTTAGTCGCGCTCAGCTGCTGTATGTCCCTTAACCTAGCCCAATACACCCATTCAACTCCCCCAGCCCCCACCCCGTACAACCCTGAACTTCTGCCAAAGTCCCTTAAGTCGCAGGCGTGCAAACCAATTGGGAGCGAGGAGGAATGCAGGGGGAGGGGGGAGGAGGGGTTGGTGTGCTCTGAGTAACCCGTTGGTGGTCCCACACACTGCCGTGGTGATCGTAAATGGGTACAAGACCACAACATGTTCGATTCCGACAGCAACATTACCATTGTTGCCCGCTAATTTGTGCTACCGCGACAGTGGCTAAAATTTTAGACCAGTATAACCTGTGTCCACAGAGAAATCCGCTGGTACAGGTCTGCCATCTGTGTCATCGGTTACAGAGGATCGGTTCAGATATTAACCATGGTGGTCCTCTCAGATCCTCCACACCTGGTGATACTAGGGCAGGACTGGTCTAAAATAATAAGCCGTGAGACACATACAACTCCTGGTGTTAACTAAGGCCTAGTTGTATTCGGAGATGAGCCATCCTCCAGCGCCGAGATGAAACGGGAGGAAACCACGCCCTTGAGGTCGGCCATGAGCCCCTCTCCCTCTTACAGTTTCAATTTAGAGAAATGCCGGCTTCGTTTAGAAGGATACAGTGGAATGACGATTCCCTTAAATTTGCTAAAAATGCAGTAGTCCTCGTCAATGGCCAGCACACTCACCAGTCCATGCCACAGGGTCCTCACTTTGTCTTAGAGAACGACCTTCTGTATCGTGTAGTTGAGCATGAGGGATAGAGAGACGTCTACTGCCAATCCCGCGGACCTTCCAGCAGCAGGTCTGTGAGTTGGCACACGCCCACCTCCTAGGTGGCCATTTGGGTGGCAAGAAAACCCTGGAGCGGATCAAGCTCCGCTTTTATTGGCCGGGAATCAATGAGGAGGTTCATCACTTTTGCACTTCCTGCCCGGAGTGTCAAGTACGACAAATTCCTAGAAAGGTACAGTATTGTGCTAATCTCGTTCCATCCATTTTCCAACCCGCTGAATCCGAACACAGGGTCACAGGGGTCTGCTGGAGCCATTCCCAGCCAACACAGGGCACAAGGCAGGAACCAATCCTAGGCAGGGTGCCAACCCACCGCAGGACACACACAAACACGCACACACTAGGGCCAATTTAGAATCGCCAATCCACCTAACCGGCATGTCTTTGGACTGTGGGAGGAAACCAGAGCGCCCGGAGGAAACCCACGCAGACACGGGGAGAACATGCAAACTCCACGCAGGGAGTTCCTATTCACCTAACTGATGTTCCCTTTCACAGAATTGGGGTTGATTTAGTCAGGCCCCTAGAGCCCTCTGCCCGAGGACAAAAGTACATTTTAGTCTTTGTGGATTATGCTACCAAATACCCCGAAGCTGTTCCGTTGCACTCAGCTACTTCTAAAGCCATCACACGGAAATTACTGGGGGTCTTTGCGCATATCGGCATCCCTAAGGAAGTCCTGATGGATCAAGGGACGTCCTTTACCTTGGAGACTTTCAAGGAGACTGCCAAGTTACTTAAAATAAAGCATCTAAAGACCGCGGTATATCATCCTCAAACAGACGGTTTGGTAGAGAGATTCAATCAGACTCTCAAACAAATGCTTCATAAGGTGGTCAACGAGGACGGAAGGAGCTGGGATCAGCTCCTCCCCCTCGTCCTTTTTGCCTATTGGGAAGTCACTCAAGCCTCCATGGGGTTCTCCCCTTTTGAATTATTGTATGGGTGACAACCCCGTGGCCTATTAGATATCTTAAAAGAAGGATGGGAAGAAGAGACTCTTCCCTCTACAAATATATTGGAGTATATCGCACAATTAAGCAATAGATTTGGTAAAATTCAGCCCCTCCTTAAAAGTCACACGGAAGAGGCATAAGCAGCACAGGTCCGATATTCCGACTGTGGCATGTCTCTCCGGGAGTTCCGTCCAGGAGATTGGGTCCTGGTCCTAGTACCTACCTTCCACTCTAAATTACTTGCCCATTGGCAAGGCCCCTACAAAGCTAAGGAGAGGAAAGGACTTGTCGACTATTTGATGAGTCAACCCAACCATCGGCTGAAGGAGCGGGTTTATCATGTAAATCTGCTGAAACCATGGAAGGGCAGGGATCCTGATCCCTCCGGCGGTTAGCCCCACTCACTCTTTGCTCACACGGCTAGCCTAAACTTCGGTGTGGATTTAAGTCCCAGACAGCGATGGGAGCTGGAAACAGTTATCCTGTCTGTCCCGGAGGTAGTGAGCAAAAACCCCAGAAGGACCTCTCTGATTGAGCACAACATTGTGACAGAGCCTGGGGTTATAGTCCGAGAACGTCCATATCGTCTTCCTGAGGCAAAAAGAGCTGAAGTGGAGCTTGAGATCAAGCACATGCTGGAACTAGGAGTAATCGAGGAAAGTCATAGTCCCTGGTCTACTCCCATTGTATTGGTTGCTACGTCTGACGGGAGTCGGAGGTTTTGCAACGACTTCCATCGACTTAATCAAGTTTCCCCAATTTGATGTTTATCCAATGCCACGAGTGGACGACCACCTTGAGAGGCTTGCACAGGCTCAATATTTGACCACGCTGGACATGACAAAGGGGTCCTGGCAGGTTCCTTTAACGGACTCCGTGAAGGTTACGACCTTGTTTAGCACCCCTAGTGGACACTGGCAGTATCGTGTCCTTCCATTTGGGTTACAAGAAAGCCGCCCGGTGATTTCTGTTATTCCGTATTGGCAACATTTCATTAAAGGGCGATCTGTTACAGCAAGGAACTTAGCCCTGTTTGCTGAAAGGATGTCATGGAGGAAAATACTGGAATAGCGCTGTTTCTTCTGAATGTTTATCAGGGACCAGAATGATCAGAATATTCCTGCTTCACAAATAACTGATGTCTGTTTTTATTGTAAAACTGAGAAAACAGCACACACGCGCGTACACCACACAAACACTCAAACTCATAAATCGTGTGTCGCAAACACTACTGATTAAGTGTATCTGTCACAGACGATTATTTTTTTCACCCAATAAAACTTTAGTTCGTCAAAGTTAGAAAGCAGCGCGGTGATTTCTATTATTCCTTATTGGCAGCATTTAATTTAAAGATGATTCACGTCAACAAGGTGAAAGAGTCTCTTATTTTGACAGGACGATCTTTTTTTAGGCTTAAGCATTTTTGATTGACTTACAAAAGAAAATAGTTATTACTTACCCTCTTTGCTTCAAATTGGCTTTTTAAAAAACCTTTTTGATATAATTTGTTTATGACAGTATAAAATAACAAAAGTGGTGCTCAAAATGATGTGTATGTAGGTCAGGGGTCACTGAGCTTACCAAGCCAATTTGAGTTCCAATAATTAGTTCTAAAAGTTTTGGAATCAATAAAATGACAACGGTGCCCAAATTTATGCACCTGCCTGATTTTGTTAGAACAATTATTGCACACTTTCTGTAAATCCAATAAACTTCATTTCACTTCTCAAATATCAATGTGTGTGTCTCCTATATGATATATTTTAACTGACATTTTCTATCGTAACAACCAACGATTTATACAGGAAAATAATGACTATTAACAAGGTTGCCCAAACTTTTGCATCCCACTGTATATAGTGACTGATGGCTGGGGCCATGCCTTAACGGGACGCCCCTTCACCACATATACCACCCAGTATTTCCCCTTGGATGCTAGATGGCAGCCTCCTGGGTTGCATCAGTTCCTCAGACACCCCCAGTGCTTCATGGGGGGGGGGAGTTCTATGCATCTCTGTTGGGCTCCACAGGTGCCGCCAGGGGGTGCTGCAGCAGGAGCTGCTGGCCCCTTTTGGGCACTGGTCTCGCCACACCCGGAAGTGCAGCCAGATGTCGGCAATCAAGCACCAAGAGCCAGCTACCACCACTCGGCATGTAGAATCGGGAGGAAGAGGACGAGGTTGTCAGGGAGGAGTGGTGGAGGAAGAGAAAGTGTGTTGACTTGTGGTGATTTGCTTAAGTACTGTGCTTGGGATTGTGTTGTGGTTGGAGGGATTATGTGGAAGATGTGCCCTCCAGTGTCAATATGTGTTGGGTTGGCGCAATATAGCACCTTATATACACTCATACACACACACAGTATATTGTGACTTGAAGGGGCATGACAGCACCCCATACTCCAGACAGAATTTCACAGACACAGGTCCCGGGTTCAAATAAGGATTTATTTGTAATGAAATACCTAAGAAAAGGCTATTTAACTGAGTTCACAACTACATTATATATTTTTTTCTCTCTTCTCTTTGTTTTTCTACTCCAGTCATCCCAGGTAAGGTTAATCCTTACACCACACAGAGTACAACTTGCCTAAATGTGGGAGAGCAGCTACTTTCGGTACCACCACATTGTACCTAGGAAGTACTTCCGGGTCAGGTGAAAGTTCCTTAAAACAGATATTCCTTCTCCCAGGAAACCTAGTAGGGTTTATCATAATTCAAAATTCAAGCAGTAATAGCCTTTAGAAACACTAGTAATATCTATTTATCTATCTAACTAGCTATATTTTAAATGAATGTAATGGTATCTTGAAAAAAAAGATACTTCTGTCAAAAACATGAAAATTGGTGGGTGTGTCCAAACATTAGTGGTAGTGCATGTATATGTCTTTGTGTATTTATTAGGTACATCTGTTTGTTAAGACAATAGTCTGCTTCTTCAAATAGCCAATCATTAGGTCATAACTCATTATACAGTGTATGTGTATATACTGTATATATATATATATATATATATATATATATATATATATATATATATTATAATAATAATAATAATTCATACTGGTGAGTGGTAGTTCTGAGGCTGAAAACACCTTTTTCATGGATGAGATCATAGGAAAATAGCCAGACTCATTTACACTAATGGGAAGGATGAAAATAACAGATTACTTAACTTTACTTGTCCCCAAGGGGAAATGAAAATTTTACAGAGACTCAAAAAAAAAAGATAAATATGATGAAAACAAACTACAACTCCCCACCCCCCAAACACACATAATAACTTCTGGCTTGGACTACTGAGAGCTGCTACTGTCAGTACAGGCTTGTTGGTGGCAGTAAGATGAGGTCAGAACTGCTCGGGTTCTACCCCAGGTTTATATTTAAAGAAATCAATATTTGTATTGAGCAGTGTCCATTAAAAGAACAGGCCTAATAGGCCTTGATTCCTTCTTTGAAGTCACCAGCATTAAGACACTTCTTTATAATTGTGGTGTGTTGAAGAGAATCTTTGAACTCACAATCCATTGCATGCTGAAGAGGATGGGTACAGCAATAGAAAACTACGCTGGATTCTACTCCTGTCAGCTAGGATCAGGAAGATGAGACCACAGTGGGCACGTGATCACCAAACCTAGATGAATGAGAACTGGAAAAATGTCACCTAGTCTGATGAATCTTTATTTCTAACACAGCCATGAATAAAGAATGGTACCAAAACATCCTCCAAGAACAATTTCTCCCAACCATCCAAGAACAATTTGATGATGAACAATGCATTTTCCAGCATGATGGAGCACCATGTCATAAGGGAAAAGTAATAACTAATCGGCTCAGGGAACAAAACATCAAAAATTTTGGGTCCATGGCCAGGAAACTCCCCAGATCTTAATCCCATCGAGAACTTGTGGTCAGTTCTCAAGAGGCAGATGGACAAACAAAAACCCCACAAATTCTGACAAATTCTAAGCATTGATAATGCAAGAATGGGCTGCCATCAGTCAGGATTTGGCCCAGAAATTGATTGACAGCATGCCAGGGCGAATTGCAGAGGTCTTGAAAAAGAAGGGCAAACACTGCAAATATTGACTCTGCGCATAAACTTAATTGTCAATAAAAGCCTTTGAAAAGTATGAAATGCTTGTAATTATACTTCAGTATACCATAGAAACATCTGACAAAAAGATCTAAAAACAGTGAAGTAGCAAACTTTGTGAAAACCAATACTTGGGTCATTCTCAAAACTTTTGGCCACAACTGTAGAATCACCAATTCACAGTAATATCTCAAATGATGAATCCTCTGTAAATGAAGAAACTAACTGTATGTCAATGTCAGCAATATAATAAACATAAGTTAAACCTCAGTGAGTAATGGCTTTCTGTTATCATAGCATGAGTTGATAGATTGTATTCAGACACCTTACTACTTTGTATAAAATATCTGTTTTTTCCCCGCTAATTACTTGGTGTGTTAAGCCTCTGCAATAGATTGAGTAATTTAAACTGGCCATACTGCCTACTCAGAAGCTTACAGCAAATAATTCTGTGACTGAGAGACAGCATATGTTTTGTTAGCCTGGGTACCAAATAGATAACGTGACTGTCGTCTTATGATGTCGGTAAGCTGGTTACTCTGTGCTCTGTCTATAGCATTTATGTAATTCTAAACATGTACTGTATATGATTATTGAAGTTGTAAGTCCACTCACATATCTTAATTCTCCATTTAGTTCTGGAATGTAATTTCTATTTGCTTTGAAATACTGACCTCAGATGGTGTTAATTTGTAATAAATGATAGCCTGTGAGATCATTAGCTTTGATGCCTCAGACCAATAGGTGATAAGGCAGTGCTTGACTGAGTTCACTTTGACCTTAGTTGGGTCCCGTCTTTGAACTTTTCTAGTGATTAGACTGAAATAGACATCTGGCCTCATTTAGCACAGCACTTTACATGGCAGGATTTACAGAATCGAAGTTTTACTTCTCTTGTGAATGGACATTTAAGCACTGATTTTGAAGACTATTAACTTTGAACACAGCAAATAAGAATAAAACAATTTATTGGAAAACAAGAATTATTTTGTAATAAATCAGACATGATAGGAATAGCAAGCAGCATTCAGCATGGCACATTTTTATTTTTTATGTTTTAATTGTTTGCTATATTATTACAAGAACTATGCAATGCAAGTGCATTTAATGGCAATGTGATGCCTGTAAAAGTAATATTACTGGTAAAAAAGCAAAAACTAGCTGGCTTAGGGAATTATTTATGGCCTTGATGAGAAACTATTTTAAAGTGAAACATATAGAAGAACTCCCTGTCTTTCTTTGAGCTGAACACAGTTCAAAGCGGAAGCCAAGACTGTTGTTCCATTGCATGTCTATTTACTCATCCTCGGAAAACAGACCAATTGAAAACTTTTCAAGCTGCTAACTTGCATTATTATTGCCATGTTTAACCAGTACACTGAAGTTAGGCTCTGGATTAATATTGTAATAAAAGCTGAAAAGGCACAGAAGACTTTGCCGAGTGGGTGGTTGAATCTGTTTAGGGCAGCTTTGTAGTACAGTGGGTATTTATGCCAACTCCGCTCAGCTCCATGGACTTGGCTTCAGTTCCTGTCTTGTCACTGTCAGTGTAAAGTTTACATGTTGTTTTAATGGTCACTTTTTTTTGTTACCACACACTTCCAAAAGTTGCGGATCTTTGGTTAACTTGGCATTCTGAATTGGTCTGGTGTGATTGAGTGTGAGTGTGTGAATAGATTTTAAAACCAAAGTCATGCTTATAAGTTTATAATTTATTACCAGTGATGGCTTATTCCAGGTTCTTCCTTGTATGTCTCCATTATTCCACCATTAAAATCCAACTACCTTCATCCAGTCAGATAAACATCAATAGATCAATAAAATATCCATTTGAAATGTATATTATATAGGAAATGATAGCCTATAATGCATAGAATGCATTGCAAATGTAATCTTGCCCATGGTCTAACATGCAGTTTCCATCTTCGATATTCTGTGTAACCCTCCCTACCAGCTCTTCATATACAAGATGAAAGTAATCAACACTGTGAGAGTCATTGATATACAAGTTCAGGGTTCTCACTGCTCTGAGGCAGACAGCTTGTCTCCTCCACAGCAAAGTCCCAGATGAATGTTGATTCTCTGCGGGTTTCACAATCTGTCTACTGACTTTCCTCTTGACAACCAGTTGCACTTCTCTATAGTGACCCATGGAAATGCAAAGCATTTCCTATCCTATTTCAGGTCAGCATGCCACTGTCATCGGGACTTTCTGGAGACAGCTACAGACAAGTTTGCTTCCTCCTTCTTTCATTCTCACACAAACCCTTTCAAGGCATCCATTAAATTAGATGATGAATTGTATCTGTAAGAACTGCGCTACCAATCTTCATTTAAAGTACAAACTTGCCACACGGCAATTAAAATATAAAGGTTCAGAATATACATTGTTGCAGGGCAAAATGATCAAGTCAAGTCAAGTTGAGGAGCATGCACTGGTACAGTGCATGGCCGTACCCACCACACGACAAAACAGCTAGGAATCCCGTTTGGTAGACACCTGGGGCCTCATGTATAAATGGTGCGTACGCACAGAAATGTTGCGTAAGAACATTTCCACGTTCAAATCGTGATGTATAAAACCTACACTTGGCGTAAAGCCACGCACATTTCCACAGTACCTCATACCCTGTCATACGCAAGTTCTCCGCTCGGTTTTGCAGACTGGTGGTACCCAGCGTCAAAGCAGTGCTACTGTTCCTGTGGTTATCCTTTCCTTTCCTGACGCGGCTTTATAAATACACTGAAATTAATTGCATATTGTTTATTAGTGTAATGCATCTGATTGTAATTAACCTGTAACAATATAATGGCCCAGGGAATAGCCATAGTACAGTATTCCAAATACCATAACTGCTTTAGCGTTGTTACTCTCACTGCACCTTCTTCTTTTTCTTTCAGCTGCTCCCGTTAGGAGTTGCCACAGCGGATCATCTTTTTCCATATTACTCTCACTGCACCACTCGGAGTATTTATATCACTGTATCTGAGTGTGAATCACAGCAGCAGCTGATCGGAAAGAGAATTATCGGTATACAGTTTCATGGATACGCTGTCTCAGCCACTGCAAAACGTTTTAAAGCCTTACAGACCTCGCGGTTCAGAAACAGTTTCATCCCAAGAACTATAAACGCACACAATCACTGCTCCTTGTAGAACTGTTAGGACTTATAAGTACAATCACCCCACTGTAAACTTGTACTACAGTTATAATATTGCACAACCTGAGCACTTTATAAAGTGCGTATTTACATATGATGACGATATCGTTTTTAAGACGAAATGCAGCAAAATATGTTTATTATATTATACAGATAAAACTTTACTTCTTTTAAATAATCTATATTCTTTACTGGGACTGGCATGAAGGATAGAATAATTAAACATGTACTACGAAGATATTTCAATGTTCCTTAAATGTTTTGAAGAATCCGCGCTCTAAGCTTACAGATGTTTTAGTTATTCAGAGGGCTGTAATATCAAGAATGTAATGGATTCTGTGTCCTGTCAGAGGAAGAGAGCCAGTTTAAGAAGCACTAGTGATTCACACACATATACCACATAGAAGATCACATACAAAACAAGGCATTTAACGTATCGTAAAGGGAGTTAATTTAATAGGCTGTGAATTTTAAATGGTGTCTCGCATGTGATTTCGGAGGAGCTCCTCCCAAACACGATCCAGGTATGTGATAACCCACTGGAACGAGAAAGGGTACTGTTGCTATCATTCTCTTCTCCTTCTCTCCTTGCAACTCAGACAAATGAATGCTGGCGCATGCATGTTGTTGCCGCTCCTCCCTGTTAACAACACTTTTCGCAAAATTCGCCTTAAATTGGCCGACGCCTTGAGAGATTGTCACGTAAGACTGGTCTTACCGTGCACATCCAGGCTTTCTCTGACCACCAAAGAACTTACAGAGAAGCACTAACTACTGTCAAGAACACCCATTTTGGCAGAATAATAGAAAATGGCCACGATAACCCAAGGGTTTTGTTTTCTGTAGTTAATAAACTAACCCGCATCTGGCGCAACTACCTCTTCTAATTAAGTCTGTGAGGAATTCCTCCACTTTTTTTGTAACAAAATTAAAGATCTAAATAATTCAATTAACATTAATACATTATCTGTTTATATCTCTCCCTGTTTTCCCACTCTATCTTGCTCCTTCTCTAAGTTCTCACCAGTCACATCTGCATTTGTTAATAACCTGCTTTGTAAGATGAGACCGACTACTTGTATACTAGACCCCATCCCCAGCACACTACTTAAATCCAACTTTCATGCCCGACTGTTACAACAATAATAAACTCATCCCTTGTACTGCTCTGTGCCACTCACTTTTAAAATAGCTTCTGTAACCCCAATGTTAAGATTGTCAACATCAAGACCAGACGTTTTTTAACAACTTTTGGCCTATTTCCCACTTACCTTTTCTGTCAAAAGTTCTTGAGCGTGTTGTAGCTTCCCAACTCACCAACTACTTAACTTCTAATAATTTGATGGAACCCTTTCAGGGCGCAGCACAGCTGTGAAACCGCTCTGCTACAGGTAACCAATGATTGGCTTATGGCAGCAGACTCTGGACAAATCAGCATTTTCATTCTATTAGACCTCAGTGCAGCATTTGACACTGTCAGACATGACATTCTTCTGTCCAGAATGGAGAACATGCTGGGTATCTCTGGCAATACCCTCCAGTGGTTCAAGTCCTATCTCACTGATAGGCAAGAGTTTGTTAGTCTTGGCAACAGCAGGTCCAGCTCAGCGGCAGTCACACAAAGAGTTCCTTAAGGCTCTGCCATCAGTCCTCTGCTCTTCTGTATTTATATGCTTCCCCTTGGCCATATTATTCGTAGCTATGGACTGGTTTTTCATTTTTATGCAGACGATACTCAACTCTATTTCAATGTTAAAAGTGGAACTTCATCAGAGCTTTCTCGGCTCACAACCTGCCTCAGTGAAATTAATACCTGGATGGAGCAGAACTCTTTAAAATTAAATTGCAGCAAAACCCAACTCCTGCAAATTGGGACTAAAGTGCAACTTAATAAAATGAGCTCCTTCCCAAGTCAATCTTGGCGGTGATCTCATCAGACCTGCCTCTACTGCAAAGAATCTTGGTGTCATTTTTGATTCCTCCCTTTCTTATTCTGCTCACATAAATCACATTAAGAAACTTTCTTACTTTCACCTCCGTAACATATCCCGTGTTCGCTCCTTCCTCTCCTTTTCTAATGCTTTTATCACATCCCACATCGATTATTTTAATACCCTACTGACAGGTGCCCCTTCTAATCTTATATCACAGCTTCAGCTTATTCAAAGCTCGGCTGCAAGAGTCCTTACTCAAACCAGCAGCAGCGAGCACATAACCCCCATCCTGCTCCGCCTTCACTGGCTCCCCGTGTCTTACAGAATTGAATATAAAATTCTATTAATAATGTAGAAAGCCTTCAACGACCTTGCGTCAAACTACATCAGTGACCTTCTCCATCACGATGTGCCTGCCTGCCCACTAAGGTCCTCTTATTCTGACAATCTTGTTGTGCCCCACAATAATCTACACTACATGGGTGACAGGGCCTTCAGCTGTTCAGCTGTATAGTGCCCAGACTCTGGAATGACCTACCAAAATTAATCAGGTCAGCTGACTCCATGAATTCTTTTAAACAACAACTCAAAACTCATCTGTTCAGGAAGACTTTTAGTTCTACCTGACTTTATTGCCCTTCTTTCAGTTTACCTCTATGTCAAGATGCTCATGTAACCTGTATGTATGTGTGTGTTAGACCATCAATTATGTTGTCTGTTAGGCTTTTTCTCTGAATTTACTGTCTTAATCTTCTTTATTTATTTATCTGGTTTAGCACAATGCTATATACTGTATACCCTGCCGTTCTTTCTTATACTGTATTCTAGAAGTGCCTTGAGCATGGGAAAGACACTATATAAATAAAACGTACAACCCCAATTCCAATGAAGTTGGGACGTTGTGTAAAACAAAAATAAAAACAGAATACAATGATCTGCAAATCCTTTTCAACCTATATTCAATTGAATACACTATGAAGACAAGATATCTAATGTTCAAACTGATAAACTTTATTGTTGTTTTGCAAATCTTCACTCATTTTGAATTTGATGCCTGCAACACGTTTCAAAAAAGCTGGGACAGGGGCAGCAAAAGTTGAGGAATGTTCAAAAAACACCTGTTTTGAACGTTCCACAGGTGAAGAGGTTAATTGGAAATAGGTGTTTGTCATGATTGGGTATAAAAGGAGCATCCCCAAAAGGCTCAGTCGTTCACAAGCAAGGATGGGGCGATGTTCACCACTTTGTCAACAACTGTGTGGGCAAATAGTCCAGCAGTTTAAGAACAACATTTCTCAACGTACAATTGCAAAGAATCTAGGGATTTCATCATCTACTGTGCATAATATCATCAAAAGATTCAGAGAATCTATAGAAATCTCTGCACGTAAGCGGCAAGACCGAATACCAACACTGGATGCCCGTGACCTTCAATCCCTCAGGTGGCACCGCATTAAAAACCAACATCATTTTGTAAAGGATATTACCACGTGGTAATATTCAGAATTCTTCAGAAAACAATTGTCAGTTAACACAGTTGGTCGCTACATCTACAAGTGCAAGTTAAAACTCTACCATGCAAAGCGAAAGCCATATATCAACAACACCCAGAAACGCCGACAGCTTTTCTGGGTCCGAGCTCATCTGAGATGGACTGACGCAAAGTGGAAAAGTGTGGTGTGGTCTGACGAGTCCACATTTCAAATTGTTTTTGGAAATCATGGACGTCGTGTCCTCCGGGCCAAAGAGGAAAAGAACCATCCAGATTGTTATCAGCACAAAGTTCAAAAGCCAGCATCTGTGATGGTATGGGGGTGTGTTAGTGCCCATGGCATGGGTAACTTGCATATCTGTGAAGGCACCATTAATGCTGAAAGGTACTTACAGGTTTTGGAGCAACATATGCTGCCATCCAAGTGACGTCTTTTTCAGGGACGTCCCTGCTTATTTCAGCAGGACAATGCGAAGCCACATTCTGCATGTGTTACAACAACGTGGCGTCGTAGTAAAAGAGTGCGGGTACTAGACTGGCCTGCCTGCAGTCCAGACCTGTCTCCCATTGAAAATGTGTGGCGCATGAAGCGCAAAATACGACAACAGAGACCCGGACTGTTGAGCAACTGAAGTTGTACATCAAGCAAGAATGGGAAAGAATTCCACCTACACAGCTTCAACAATTAGTGTCCTCAGTTCCCAAACGCTTATTGAGTGTTGTTAAAAGGAAAGGTGATATAACACAGTGGTAAACATGCCCCTGTCCCAGCTTTTTTGGAATGTGTTGCAGGCATCAAATTCAAAATGAGTGAAGATTTGCAAAACAACAATAAAGTTTATCAGTTTGAACATTCAATATCTTGTCTTTGTAGTGTATTCAATTGAATATAGGTTGAAAAGGATTTGGAAATCATTGTATTCTGTTTGTATTTATGTTTTACACAACGTCCCAACTTCATTGGAATTGGGGTTGTATTAACTGCTGGAAGGAGTTCCCAAGAATGACCTGCTATTCTCTCAAAGAAGCTGAGATCTATTTCTGCTATTGCTCAAGAAGCTGTTTTTCTTTTTCACCTGCTGGTATCAGTTTCTTTTGATTTCACCTGAGCTAAAAGAGACAACCCGGTTGGTATCCCAAATTTTCAGAGTTGCCTTGCCTGTCATTCTGCACTGGGCCACACTAAATGGAAAACTTTTAAAACATGCATTAATAAGCTTTCAATGTCATAAAGTTCATTAGAAAATACAGTAGATGGTCAATGTTTTTTGTTTTTTTTTGACGTGATACATTTGTGGCCAGTGCAATCCCAGTAAATAAGTTAAGCCTTCCAGGAATTCATCTTAAAATCAAATCATGGCGCTACTCTGGGGTCTTGCTCTGGAGTCACTTTATCCATCAATGTGTGGGATTTGACCGAAAATCATGTAAACACAAACACTTTTAAAATGGTTTAATTCTCATCCCCTGTCTTTTACTGCTATATAATCATATTTTCAACTACTTTAGGACTCTTCATTTTCATTGTTTAGCTTTCTTTTTAAAGTCTCTGCTATACTATGGACTTGTTCAGAAGATGGGAAATTTATCCAAACACTTTATTTCAAAATAGATGATCCATTAATTTCTCATAGTGGTGGATTCCATGAACAAACTGTGTAGTGATAATGTTATTATACACGATTAATTTTAGGCCTGTGATTACAATTTTGCAAGAGTAATTTTTAAATCTGTAGAAATGTTTTGACATTTTCCACTTGATTTGACATGGCACATAAAGATTTGTAGATCACTGAAGAAGAAAATGTATGCCAACTGGCATTTAACAGGTTCAAACATTGCCATTTGTCAGCATTTAACTTAACACTGTTTATGGAAATATACTACAATGTGCAGACAAATGTTAAATTGACTACAGAGGACCAAGAATGCAGAAGTGTTTTTAGGGCTTGCAGATGTCATGGGTATACATTTTAGAGAATGGATGACAGGAAAGAAGAATTCTAGGGTCTGAGAACCAAGGCAGAATGGCAGGTTATGGCTCCAGGAAGAAAATAAAAGTAAACCATACAGGCCTTGTTAGCAGAGACCTGAGTTCTGTGTCAACTTGTGTTCAAAAACAAGATATTCTTGTCTATTAAACGTTTGTGATAACACGCCTTTTAATTACTTTTGGGAAGAGGCCGTGTGAAAATTAGCTTTCTTTGCAAAATCTGCTTTTCTCAGGGTGGGGCCAGAAGAAAGTGCTTGTTTCAAATCTTGGAACGCTTCCTGACATACATTGTGTCAATTCTATCAGCTGTGTTTTTTTCCCCTTAGGTCTATGAAATAAAGAGCGGAAAATGTGAAATAAAGGATTAACCACAGGCCAACAAATGTGCGTTTCTGTTTTTTTTATGTGGCCTGAGAAAATGCAAGGAAGTCTCCCGTTTCATGGAGCTGTGGTTTTGTCAGGTCTTTTCACTGGAATATTGTAATTAACAAATTTTAGGCAATGGTACCTTGCAGTTCTTGCAAATATAGATTAATCCTGGTTTCTCAGTGGCTGTCTTACATGTTGTGTGAGATATGAATCCCATACTTTACTGAAAATAAACGCGCATAACCTCTTAATTTAGTACATCACATCACTGTTATTCAAACAGAGGATCATAAGCACATGGAATCAATTATCAATTTTTGAAAGTTTTTTGTATGTTTCTCTCCCTGCAGCACCTTATTGAACAGCCAAACTTTATTTGAGCTCAGTTGATGTCAGGTGTATACTAACTATTATTTCAGATGAGTCTTCTTGTGATTGTTGGATTCTAAACGCAGCCACGTCCTTGATTATTAAAGGCTGTGCTCACTATTGCTATCAGGTTTTTGTATGATGTTTTTTTTCATTTTTTCACTAAACAGTTTCTGATTTGTTTTCACCTTCTTTGTATAGACTACAAATTAACAATAAAGGTGGAATAAGTTCTGACACGATTTCTCTTGGTTTCCTTTTTTAATTATATAAAATCTACGATTTTCACAGGGGTGTGTAGACTTTTAATATCCACTATATATATACAGTGGTGTGAAAAACTATTTGCCCCCTTCCTGATTTCTTCTTCTTTTGCATGTTTGTCACACAAAATGTTTCTGATCATCAAACACATTTAACCATTAGTCAAATATAACACAAGTAAACACAAAATGCAGTTTTTAAATGATGGTTTTTATTATTTAGGGAGAAAAAATCCAAACCTACATGGCCCTGTGTGAAAAAGTAATTGCCCCCTTGTTCAAAAATCACCTAACTGTGGTGTATCACACCTGAGTTCAATTTCGTAGCCACCCCAGGCCTGATTACTGCCACACCTGTTTCAATCAAGAAATCACTTAAATTGGAGTTGCCTGACACAGAGAAGTAGACCAAAAGCACCTCAAAAGCTAGACATCATGCCAAGATCCAAAGAAATTCAGGAACAAATGAGAACAGAAGTAATTGAGATCTACCAGTCTGGTAAAGGTTATAAAGCCATTTCTAAAGCTTTGGGACTCCAGCGAACCACAGTGAGAGACATTATCTACAAATGGCAAAAACATGGAACAGTGGTGAACCTTCCCAGGAGTGGCCGGCTGACCAAAATTACTCCAAGAGTACAGAGACGACTCATCCGAGAGGTCACAAAAGACCCCAGGACAACGTCTAAAGAACTGCAGGCCTCACTTGCCTCAATTAAGGTCAGTGTTCACGACTCCACCATAAGAAAGAGACTGGGCAAAACGGCCTGCATGGCAGATTTCCAAGACGCAAACCACTGTTAAGCAAAAAGAACATTAGGGCTCGTCTCATTTTTGCTAAGAAACATCTCAATGATTGCCAAGACTTTTGGGAAAATACCTTGTGGACTGATGAGACAAAAGTTGAACTTTTTGGAAGGCAAATGTCCCGTTACTTCTGGCGTAAAAGGAACACAGCATTTCAGAAAAAGAACATCATACCAACAGTAAAATATGGTGGTGGTAGTGTGATGGTCTGGGGTTGTTTTGCTGCTTCAGGACCTGGAAGGCTTGCTGTGATAGATGGAACCATGAATTCTACTGTCTACCAAAAATCCTGAAGGAGAATGTCCGCCATCTGTTCGTCAACTCAAGCTGAAGCGATCTTGGGTACTGCAACAGGACAATGACCCAAAACACACCAGCAAATCCACCTCTGAATGGCTGAAGAAAAACAAAATGAAGACTTTGGAGTGGCCTAGTCAAAGTCCTGAACTGAATCCAATTGAGATGCTATGGCATGACCTTAAAAAGGCGGTTCATGCTAGAAAACCCTCAAATAAAGCTGAATTACAACAATTCTGCAAAGATGAGTGGGCCAAAATTCCTCCAGAGCGCAGTAAAAGACTCATTGCAAGTTATCGCAAACGCTTGATTGCAGTTATTGCTGCTAAGGGTGGCCCAACCAGTTATTAGGTTCAGGGGGCAATTACTTTTTCACACAGGGCCATGTAGGTTGGGATTTTTTCTCCCTAAATAATAAAACCATCATTTAAAAACTGCATTTTGTGTTTACTTGTGTTATATTTGACTAATGGTTAAATGTGTTTGATGATCAGAAACATTTTGTGTGACAAACATGCAAAAGAATAAGAAATCAGGAAGGGGGCAAATAGTTTTTCACACCACTGTATATATATATATATATATATATATATATATATATATATATATATATATATATATATATATATATATATAAATATACTTCTCAAAAGAATTAAAGGAACACTTTTAATCAGAGTATAGCATAAAGTCAATGAAACTTATGGGATATTAATCTGGTCAGTTAAGTAGCAGAGGGGTTGTTAATCAGTTTCAGCTGCTGTGGTGTTAATGAAATTAACAACAGATGCACTAGAGGGGCAACAATGAGATGACCCCAAAACAGGAATGGTTTAACAGGTGGAGGCCACTGACATTTTTCCCTCCTCATCTTTTCTGACTGTTTCTTCACTAGTTTTGCATTTGGCTACAGTCAGTGTCACTACTGGTAGCACAAGGTGATACCTGGACCCTACAGAGGTTGCACAGGTAGTCCAACTTCTCCAGGATGGCACATCAATACGTGTCATTGCCAGAAGGTTTGCTGTGTCTCCCTGCACAGTCTCAAGGGCATGGAGGAGATTCTAGGAGACAAGCAGTTACTCTAGGAGAGCTGGAGAGGGCCATAGAAGGTCCATAACCCATCAGCAGGACCAGTATCTGCTCCTTTGGGCAGGAGGAACAGGATGAGCACTGCCAGAGCCCTACAAAATGACCTCCAGCAGGCCACTGGTGTGAATGTCTCTGACCAAACAATCAGAAACAGACTTCATGAGGGTTGCCTGAGGGCCCAAATGTCTACTGCGCCCTGTGCTCACTGCACAGCACCGGGGAGCTCAATTGGCATTTGCCATAGAATACCAGAATTGGCAGGTCCACCACTGGCGTCCTGTGCTTTTCACAGATGAGAGCAGGTTCACCCTGAGTATATGTGAAAGGCGTGAAAGGGTCAGGAGAAGCCGTGGAGAATATTATGCTGCCTGTAACATCGTTTAGCATGACTGGTTTGGTGGTGGGTCAGTGATGATCTTGGAGGCATATCCATGGAGCGACTCACAGACCTCTACAGGCTAGACAACGGCATCTTGACTGCCATTAGGTATCAGGATGAAATCCTTGGACCCATTGTCAGACCCTACGCTGGTGCAGTAGGTCCTGGTTTCCTCTAATGCACGACAATGCCCGGCCTCATGTGGCAAGAGTATGCAGGCAGTACCTGGAGGATGAAGGAATTGAAACAATTGAATGGCCTTCACGATCCCCTGACTTAAACCCAATAGAACATCTGTGGGACATTATGTTTTGGTCCATTAGGTGCCACCAGGTTGCTCCTCAGACTGTACAACAGCTCAGGGATGCCATCATACAGATCTGGGAGGAAATGCCACAAGACACCATCCGTCGTCTCATTAGGAGCATGCCCCGACGTTGTCAAGCATGCATACTAGCTCGTGGGGGCCACACAAGATACTGAAAAGCATTTTGAGTAGCGGAAATTAAGTTTTTGAAAAAATGGACTAGCCTGCCACATCTTCATTTCACTCTGATTTTAGGGTGTCTACACAATTGAGCCCTCTGTAGGCAGAAAACTTTTATTTCCATTAAAAGACTTGGCATCCTTTTGTTCCTAAGACATTGCCCTGTCGTTATTTGTATAGATATCCAACTTCATATTGAGATCTGATATATCTAATGTGTTCCTTTAATTTTTGTGAGCAGTGTATATATAGTATGTAAACATATATAGTGTGTAAATGAATGTCAAGTATGCAAATCCACACCATTAGACTACCTCTGCCAAAATATGCACAGCTCCCTCATTTGATCAGTGGATAACCATAGAATGTACTACAATCCAAATTTTTGGCCCAATATCTCAATTTTTCAGGTAAAAACTGTAGCTGTGGTGATGTTCATTGATTGTGCTGTGCTGGGAATGGAGGTTATGCAAATGAAGGGTGTAAGACAAAAAATGCACAGGCTACATGATTGGCACCAATGATTATGAATGAGAAAGTGTAGACAGGGCAGTGTCCTGGACAAGAAAAAAAGAGATGGCATAATGTTTAGCATGGAAAAGCAGGTGCCCAATGGAAAGAGTTAGAGGTCAGGACAGCTCAAGGAATACAGATTTAGCAAGAATGGTTTAAAGGGTAAGTGTGGGTACCACAAGCTGTGACTGTGAGCTTTGGTGTGGCTGCACTAATAGTAGAGAGGAAAGTAACACTGTTATTGCTGACTGCCAGTCCATGAAGGGGTGGCTAAGAAATGTCACCTGTCTGCTGTGGACTATGGCTGGCAACTTATTCCGGCCAATACCCCCAAGCCGCCAGATGGAGCCCTCCCTGCAAAGTGGAGATGCCCCAAATTCCAGCAAGGCATCATGGACCTTGGAGTTTTCCTTCACAGCCCTGCTGGATACTGTGGGAGACACCAGAGGAAGCTGCAAGGAGGCTAAAGGACTTGTATTTTCCATATAGCCCTGAAGTACTTCCCAGTCACGAGGATGGAAGAAATAAAGTACTTCCGGGCTGAAGAAAAAGAAGAGTTTTCTCCTGACCCGGAAGTGCTGGGTTGAGGACTTTAAAAGGACAACAGCGCCCCCTATCTGACACATTGCTTATCACTTCCAATGTTACATGCAGTAATATGTCTAGCTAAATGATCTTGCTGCTCAGACCCCACCATTCACAAGCCAGTGGAAACTCCAAGGAAAATAGGCCACTTGAACACCACTTGAAACTACAAGGGGAAATCCAACCCTCCCACAAAGCTCCATTTAATCATCTAAGATGGAACATTTCGCTACCGAGACACTCTTAAGTCCAATGGTGAACCCCTGCTATAACCTTCTCTAGTCTGTGAACATTTGTAATAAAAATGGCCCACTACACAAAAATGCTGAAAACCATTGGTTTACATAAAGGATAGGCCACTTGACATTCAGCCAGCAATGACAAAAAGGTTCATATTTAAAATATACACCTTTGCCTATACCCGGACAATACTGGGTACTTCAGCTAGTGCTCTAACACTCTAATCTTATGTTGAAATGATGAAGACACCCTGTGAAGCCCAAATGGTACCCTGACAGATTTAAAGAAACCATCAGTTCTGAAGAAAATAGTTTTATGCCAGCTTGACTTTTCTAGAATGTTATTATTTATGATAATTGTCCTAACTCCCAGAGGAATCATTTACTCACAGCATTGAGTTTTAGTGGCAGACATTTTTTTTAGTTTTGGAGATAAAACGTATATTGCCACCAGTCTTAATGGACTGTAGCATTTACTCTTACATCTAATTATACCCAACTCAACCATCTGTTTACCATCTTTGTTGTTCTTGCATTTTATTGGGTTCAGTGTGCAGTTTTAGTCACAAACAGCAGCAGTTCACACATTGCCTAGACATTTCACAGAATGACCGCTTAGTTTTATTTTGGCAATGTATGAAATGTTCCATCTTTTACACTTTGTCTAGGCATTTCATATATTGCTGGGAAAGTTGTTTTGCCAGAATCCTTCTTCTTAGTCTAAGTCAACTATAATATCTTTACTATTCCTCAGTTAGTGAGATATAATATGTAAAAATAAACAAGCTAATAATTAAATTAATACAGTGCAAGATGATTTCTATCAAGGAAAACAATTCTTTTAATACCTTGATAAATACATTTTGTATTTTAATTGAAAGCTTTGGATTTTCATAGAAAGGCAAGTCAAAGTGTTAAACTCAGTATATGCTTTTCACATTTTGCCAGTAACCTAACTATATATCTTGTGGGGCAGTGTCAGGATGGTAGGGAGTGGGCAGCATAACAACTAGGCAAAGGTCAGCACTGAAATAAAACCTCCAGAGGAGATCCACAGTGGGAGAGAATGACTCTCTGTGCCAAAGTGTGAAAGCAGACATCACTAGATGATGTAGACACTCCATCATACATGATATCCCAGGAGTAGAATGTGCAGTGGAACAAGAACAGGAGAAATATATTGGAAAAAGAGATTCATCCTGGACACTAGATATCAGCTTGTCCAAAAGTTCCTGGTCACCAAACTCAACCTGGAGAAACAGAAACTATTTGTGGCCAATAAGATGCAACAATACCTCCTGACTTACAGCTTGTAGCTAGAGAAACTAGGCCCAGATTGCCAAATTAGGTGGTGAATTAAATTAAATACAAGTATTTCTAAATGTCCTATAATTGTAAATCTGACAATATTACACTTTTCTGAATACTGAATACAAGAAGCAAAATCAAAGGCCATCTCAACAGTGACATGAGTTTGAAGGAAAAAGGGCAACTTATTATGAAACTAGTTAGACTAAAAATATGCAGCCACAGTGAGCCCTTAAGACTAAATTTGGGAAACACTCCTTCAAAGGAATATTTCACTCAGAGCTGATTTTTTAAAAATATGTTACTTATCCCATCTAGTTTGTATTGGTGGACGAGAAAAATGTTTAATGTCATTGTTTCCTGGAGTAAGTACTTAGCAAAGATTTAATAGAATAGGACCAGTTGTGACCAAAGCAACATCAAACAATGTCAAAAACGTCCATTTAAAAAAAAAAAAAAAACTCACGGCGCTCATGTCACATATAAAAAAATATCATTTTTGGGGGAGTTAGGAGAAAAGGGATGGTGAGACTGGCAGATGGATGAGGTGGCAAACGCAATTATGCGGTTGCTACACTGATCCGTAATGGTTAAGAAGAACCTGAGACAGAAGGTGATCCAGTCGATCTACATTCCAACCCTCACCCAAATTATAAGCTTTGCATAATTGTTGAAAGAATGCAATTGTGGCTACAAGAGGCTGAAATGAGCTTTCTCCACAGGACGTCTAGGCTCTCCCTTATACTGTAGAAAGGATGAGAAGTTCAGACATCTAGGAGAGGCTTGGAGTAGAGCTGCTTACTCTCTGCATCGAGAGGAGCCAATGGAGGTGGTTTGGGCATCTGATACGGATGTCTCTCTGTGGAGGTTATATCGGTATGACCAGCTGGGAGGAGACCCAGGGGAAGACCCAGGGCTTGCTGGAAGGATTACTGTACATCTCCCAGATGGCCTGAGGTCACTTTGGTATGTCACAGTATGAGCTGGCAAGTGTGGCTGGAGAAAGAGATGTATGGGCCACACTGGTAAGACTGTTGCCCCCACAACCTGGCTTCAGATAAGTGGTGGAAAATGAATGAATGAATAATTTTTGGGTGGAGAATACACTTAGGATATGATGATGACTGAGGGATTGAAGGAATAGCAGATGTGTCTCTAAAGGGAGTTCTAGTCTTGTGATTTTGTTGCTAACTCTGATTCCTGAAATGATTTCAGGACTTGTCCTTAAGAAAAGCTTGGAGGTATTTTAATGTATTTAATTAGTATTTAATGTCCACAGATCATATGGAAAGAATGATTTAATGGAGAGAACAGTAGGTAAATGACAGACTTCTGCAGGTTCTTCAAATTTGGGGATGTGGGTGGGCCACCCAACTGGATAAGCAGAGTAAAAAAACTTCTGTTTTTTTTTTCTGGTTGATTCATTTATTACTTTTCTGTTCTTTCAGTGTTCATCTCTCCTGTGTTTATTTAAAAATATCTTCACCATTATGTTATATTTCAGCCAGAAATTTTTGTTTTATGTTTATTTTTTTATTCTTTTGTTCATATTTTATTTATGTTTATTTGCATTTTTCTTTGTATTTGGCTTTATCTATGTGCCAATACCTTTGTAATGAGTCTTATGTTTTATGAGTGTTCCTGTAAGAGGTAGGACACCAGGGACTGCCTTTTAGATCTGTAAAGGTGAGGGTTTTGTACAATTCCATTATAGTTTATGTTGAATGCTCTTGGAAGATTGGTGAATGTTCCTTTGCAATTTTTTGTTGTGCTTTTGTGATTTATTGGATTTAAAAAAAGTTTTGCTCTTTTTTGTCTACGTATGAGACTTTATTCACCTTGGATTGCTTTGTTGGCAACTAATTTCTGCCTTTTTGTGCTCTATGGACCTTCATATTATGTCAGTGTATTTTTCATTAAGAATAAATATTTTATTTGATAAAGATTCTTTCTACACGACCCTCTGTGTTACTAGATGATTTTTTTAAAGAAATGTCCCCCTCTAGTGGATACTTTTGGAACTGTTCAAGACTTAAGTGGTTCGGGACTTTCAAACATCTCGGCATTCTTTATGTACTTTTGGGCTTCTTTTTTGTCATTTGTCTCTGTTATGGGGTAGAGCAAACAGAGACCCATATTAAAACAAGTTCAAATTATGAGTGAATAATCGTATTATGGATATTCCAATATAGCTGAAAAACGAAATAATCACTTATATTCACTCCATACATACACTCTCAAACCCATTTAGTCAAATCCAGTCTGATCATCAGGGTACTTGAACTTACCGTAAAACTATTAGGTGCAAGCAGAGAACATCCCTGGAAAGGGGGGCCATTCCATTGCAGAGCCCTCTCATGCGCACACCCCTGAACACTCACTAACACTTTTTCAATTTATATATTTACTTATTTATATTCTTTCTTATTCTTGATAATAGCTTAAATGTGCTGTGTCTGGTTTCTGTTCATCAGTAATAGCTACTCCAAGAAGTTTATAGCTGCTCGCTGTCTCAACTCCTTCAATCTAAACAGAAATGTGGTCTGCCACCTGCATTCTGAAGTCTAAAATCATCTGCTTGGTTTTGCCGAGATTATGGGTGAGATTATTGTCTTGGCACCACTGTGTCATCTTTCAGATCTCTTATCTGTAAACCATCTCGTAATTACTTGTGATCATTATTATTATTATTATTATTATATAATGATCATCATTGTGATGGCATTGTAGGAAGGGGGGGTGACTCATTAATTAATTATTAATTAATTATCAGTTTTCACTTTGGCAATGCTGGTAATTAATTAAAATAATGAACAAAACCCCGACCCACCCCAAGGAATGCTAGGTTAAATGTAGGTTTAGTGAGGGATCTCTGCTTCACTTTTCTGCCAGGATGCCATAAATTTGAAGAGATCTGTACAATTAATGAATGAGGGTCATCCATCCATCCATTATCCAACCCGCTATATCCTAACTACAGTGCTCCTAGCTGTCTAAGAGCCTCTCCCATAAGATCAATAACGACAAATTTCAGACATAAGCCTGTGGAATGTCGTTTTGGATCAATTTAAAGTCACTGATTACGAATATGATGTTTGGTGTTTTTATCCTTTGCTAAGGCTCTTAGCCCTTTATGGGCTCCATCAGGGCGAATAATGACAAATTTCTATTACAATCGAGAAGATTTAGGTTTTTAAACATTTAAATTAAAGCACGCATTTTGATATTTTACACATTTGATACAAGTATTCTGGTTTATTATGTCCTTCTGCCTCATGATTACATTTGTTATGAACAGCCCGAATTAGGACGGTTTACGATAATCCAGACATTTTTATGAGTTTAAATTTGCAGACCTCTGACAGTACAGTCATGCGCACTGAAGTTTTCTAATAATCCGCCTAGGGTTAAGCTTTTATTTTGATACATCCATCCGTCTGCTGGACAGTTCTTTAGAGTTGAGTGTAGTTGCAAGTTTCACATTGCAGTCATTAAGGAGATGTCTTAACGTCTGTTCTGTCTTCTGTGTTCTCTAAACTAAGGAGAGCATAGGCAGTCTTAACCGAACCACTAGTGATTCAGTAACTGCACTGCGCACGCCGTACACTAGAGGGCGGCGCTTCAAGTTCCAGTGTTGTTTCTGCTATCTGCGTGCATTTCGAGATGTTTACCTTTGCGTCTGTTTCCGCTTCCGCCGACTTCTGAGGCCGGAGTCTCTTGGGCTGAAAATATTCTGTTTACGTGCTGAACAGAGGAGCATTTATATCTGGTCACTCTCGGTGTTGAAAAGAAGGACGAAGACGTGTTTGGGCGTTTCTCAGCAAGTCGCTGTCAGCTGTCCCTCGAGTAGTTTTCATACCGGACTGCAAGCCAACCCTGCTTTGTAATGAGATGAAATGTCAACGTCAACGTTACAGGTAGGATGGACACTGCAGTGTGGACATTTGAGACCAGAGCAGGGCCCCGACAGGCAATATAAGACTGATGTTCCGCTGCTTTCATTTGTTTAAACCCACGGCTCATTCCAATGTCTTTGAGTGTCATCTGGAGCAGAGGCGAGCTTCAGTCCTGGGCTGCCTGTTTTATCATTCACATATTTTCTTTTTTGTCCATTCCGAACAGGGCACAAACTCTGAAACGCAGTATTTGTGATGACAAGCCTCACATGATCTCTTTTATGTTTCCAAGTTTGAGGGTTGTTAGCGTGTGCATCCCGTGTTTGACTGGTGATCTCCCAAATGACGACGTTCTGGTTTCATGGCGTTAAATTCAATCCGAGTGACAGTGTAAACATTCAGGAGAAGAACAGAACTGGCTTTACTCGGGATGCCCGTGCTGTTGTCCTGGCTAATGTGTCAGGTTTAAATTACGTCAAATAAATAGATCGGGTGTTAGATTGAGAATAATTGTAGTATTGCTTAGTTAGGCTCATATATATAGTGTGTTTATGTGTATATATACATACTTATTTGTCAATGTCATCTTTTTTTTTTTCTTTTTGCTTCAGAAGCTCACTTTTTGGTTTATACATTACATTCAATTCCTAGTCTTCCTCTGCCTTAGATTCTGGCGTGTTGCAAATCGAGCAAATCTGGTTGTGTATTATAAACTTTGATCACCGTATGTTCATAATTTACCATTTGCAATATGATAAATAACACATAATTGTGTAAAGAACTCTGTCAAAATATATTTAATCATCTGCCTTTTTATAGAACATCATACATTTACAACTTTAGCAAGAATAAACTGCAAAAAATATTGCAAGCAAGGTATGTAGCCCCCTCACATCATGCTACATTGCACAACATTTTATCGGCATATAACATATATATATAAGTATATTATTAGAACATAAATAACACCTTTCACAGTAGTTACCTTTTACAAGAAGCTTTACAAAACAAAGAAAGATGCATGACCTAAGAGCACGAGATATTTTGTGGATTATAATGTAATTTATCGCACCTGTTACTGAAAGTGCATTGAATTGGAACTTTACAAGGCAAACAAATTCACATCCAAGCAGCTAATGAAATAAACTAGAAAGAAGCAATTCACTGTCCGCATTATTTCAGGGCACATTACAAAACAAAACATTACAAAGTAGCATAAGACAGCAAATTACATTACACTGTGACATGTAGCACCTTTCACAAGGCTTATAATAAAGGTGTGCAAAAAAAAGCAAGGTATATTATGTAAAATATAAAAAAGTCAGTTTCTAGGGATTTTAATAACCTGATTGAAATTGTGTTTCATTCTTTTTAGGACCTGCTTAGTCTAGTTCAGGATTGTGAAGTAGATAGCCTTTCCAAGCAACATCAGGTGCAAGGTACAAACCAGTCCTTTATAGGGATTCCACTTGTGCAATTTCAAGTTTATTGTCATGTATTTGTAGTTCAGTAAAATGTTTACTTGCGTGTCTCCTCAGAAAAATTACAGCATTACAGTACCAACAAAACACACCAGAAAGCAACAGCATATGTAGAATGCAACCATCCATCCTCTGAACTGCTTCATTCTGAGCTGGGTGGCAGGGGAGCTGGAGCCTGCATAGGGCACTTGGTGAGAACAATCCCTGGACAGGGTGGCAGTCCATCACAGGATAAACACACACAATACAGAGATATTTATATATAAATGAAAATATTTATATATAAGTGGATAGAAGCTGTCTGTGATTTTACAAGTGCACAGGCCCCGTTCATGCACTGCTGCACTCTCTCAACCAAATTGCCAATTAACCCACATGTGCTTGTTTTTGAAATATGAGCAACATTCCAAACAAGAGGAATATTAAAGTTCTGCACACAACGTGACTGTGCCATAATTGGAACATTGTCCCCTGGGACAGACTACTGTGCTATTATGTTGCCCTTAAATAAAAATAGGTAATGTCATATATCATTAATAAACATATCGGTCAGCAGTGAGTTAAGATGTTTCACTCTTGTGTTGAAACTGTTGTTTCCCAAAAATTGTGGAGATAAAGGGTGGATGAAATGTATTATAATAACACATATTTTTTAATCAAGTTCAGTTGGATTTTTCTTTTTAAAAGGCAGCCTCAATTTCATCCCAAAACTGAAAATATGTGCAACCTTTATTTAGTGACTGTAAAGTGGTCCAGTTTCTCCCTGAATGTAGACTTGCCCATAATTGGTTCTTGCCTTATGTATGTATATACAGTGGTGTGAAAAACTATTTGCCCCCTTCCTGATTTCTTATTCTTTTGCATGTTTGTCACACAAAATGTTTCTGATCATCAAACACATTTAACCATTAGTCAAATATAACACAAGTAAACACAAAATGCAGTTTTTAAATTATGGTTTTTATTATTTAGGGAGAAAAAAAATCCAAACCTACATGGCCCTGTGTGAAAAAGTAATTGCCCCTTGTTAAAAATAACCTAACTGTGGTGTATCACACCTGAGTTCAATTTCCGTAGCCGCCCCCAGGCCTGATTACTGCCACACCTGTTTCAATCAAGAAATCACTTAAATAGGAGCTGCCTGACACAGAGAAGTAGACCAAAAGCACCTCAAAAGCTAGACATCATGCCAAGATCCAAAGAAGTTCAGGAACAAATGAGAACAGAAGTAATTGAGATCTATCAGTCTGGTAAAGGTTATAAAGCCATTTCTAAAGCTTTGGGACTCCAGCGAACCACAGTGAGAGCCATTATCCAGAAATGGAAAAAACATGGAACAGTGGTGAACCTTCCCAGGAGTGGCCGGCCGACCAAAATTACCCCAAGAGCGCAGAGACGACTCATCTGAGAGGTCACAAAAGACCCCAGGACAACGTCTAAAGAACTGCAGGCCTCACTTGCCTCAACTAAGGTCAGTGTTCACGACTCCACCATAAAAAGAGACTGGGCAAAACGGCCTGCATGGCAGATTTCCAAGACGCAAACCACTGTTAAGCAAAAAGAACATTAGGGCTCATCTCAATTTTGCTAAGAAACATTTCAATGATTGCCAAGACTTTTGGGAAAATACCTTGTGGACTGATGAGACAAAAGTTGAACTTTTGGAAGGCAAATGTCCGTTACATCTGGCGTAAAAGGAACACAGCATTTCAGAAAAGAACATCATACCAACAGTAAAATATGGTGGTGGTAGTGTGATGGTCTGGGGTTGTTTTGCTGCTTCAGGACCTGGAAGGCTTGCTGTGATAGATGGAACCATGAATTCTACTGTCTACCAAAAATCCTGAAGGAGAATGTCCGCCATCTGTTTGTCAACTCAAGCTGAAGCGATCTTGGGTGCTGCAACAGGACAATGACCCAAAACACACCAGCAAATCCACCTCTGAATGGCTGAAGAAAAACAAAATGAAGACTTTGGAGTGGCCTAGTCAAAGTCCTGACCTGAATCCAATTGAGATGCTGTGGCATGACCTTAAAAAGGCGGTTCATGCTAGAAAACCCTCAAATGAAGCTGAATTACAACAATTCTGCAAAGATGAGTGGGCCAAAATTCCTCCAGAGCTGTAAAAGACTCATTGCAAGTTATCGCAAACGCTTGATTGCAGTTATTTCTGCTAAGGGTGGCCCAACCAGTTATTAGGTTCAGGGGGCAATTACTTTTTCACACAGGGCCGTGTAGGTTTGGATTTTTTTTCTCCCTAAATAATAAAACCCTCATTTAAAAACTGCATTTTGTGTTTACTTGTGTTATATTTGACTAATGGTTAAATGTGTTTGATGATCAGAAACATTTTGTGTAACAAACATGCAAAAGAATAAGAAATCAGGAAGGGGGCAAATAGTTTTTCACACCACTATATATATATATATATATATATATATATATATATATATATAGTATGTAAATATACTTCTCAAAAGAATTAAAGGAACACTTTTTAATCAGAGTATAGCATAAAGTCAATGTATATATAATATGAGACACTGCTGCTTGGGTATGTCCCAGCTGTATGAGACTTTATAATTGGATTAAGAGGCTTCAATGACTGGATAAATTGATAGGGTATTTAAGGAAGAAAAAAAAAATCATACATTATTAAAATTTGGAGTTGGACTTCTTCTGTATACAGTTACCCAGTTTGCAACCCAGTAAGCATGTTTATGTTTGACATACAGTTTTTTAAACTACTGAGGCAGAAATGGGCACCTAAAAATTAAATTACCACTCCTATCAACTAAATAAGGGGAGGCTGAATACTAATTTCCTCTATTATTACAAATGTTTGATGGTGAATGTTTAAAAAGTCTAATAGTGAACAAATAATACATTTTTTTTTTAAATAATTTAATTCATGTAATGGCAGTTTGTGCAAAAGATGCTGTATATAGATAATCAACTCGGTTAAATGGATATAGAGTCAGCCATCTGAACCCCAGTAGGCTTGAGAACATTATAAACCTAACTTATTTTGGCCCTAACCATCAGAGTTAAGATGCCACCACAAAAATTTAGTGCCATGATCAAAGTAAATAACTGAAGAGAACAGAAAAGTAATTGTTGATATCTCAGTTTTAAGGCTCTGGGACTCTATTGAATCACAGTCAAAACCATAATCTCCAAATGGAAAACCCTAGGAACAACAGTTAGTTTTCTCAGATGTGGTTTACATACCAATATTGTATCAAAGTCACTGTATAAAGTCATCAAGGAAGTTACAGCAAACGTAAAATAAAAAATACCATAAAGACCACTAGGAGTCTAATGATTCTACAATTTAAAAGACACTTGGCAAATGCACCTTCTTTAGAGTGTAACAAATGAAGGTCACTGCTAATCAAAAACATCATAAAGTGTTCCATCTCATTTGTCAGTAAGACATTAGATATTATCCTTAAGCCTTCTGGATGGATGATCTTTCTACATAAGCAAAAGTTGAAACTTTTTGAATGACTCATTTGTTGAAACTTTTTGAATGACTCATTTGATGTTCAGTTGTGTGGGTTGCCCATAATTGGTTCTTGCCTTATGTATGTATATATGTGTAATGCTCCCTCAGGACCTGGAGAGTTAATTGAATTAACCTTCAGTTCTGCTCTGTATCAAGAAATTCTTAAGAAGAATGTTCAGACAGTCTATCATGAGCTAAAGGTGAAAAACATTGTTTGGTCACCCAGAAAGTCAATGATCCAGAACACCATAACAAAGCCGTATTAAAGTGTCCGAAAACAAGAATGTTTTTGTAGTCTTGCCATCTTTGCACTTTGAAAATGGCACAACTGGTGATTGGTTTATGGGTAATAATGTGTGGAGGATTGCTACCTTTTTTTCACACAGTACCAGTTGGTGTGGATTAACTGCTTAATACATAAATAACATATTTAAAATATGTTATTTGTTCAATTAGATGCCTTTTACCATTAGGTTTTGATTCACAATCTGAAAGTATTCAGTGCCAAAAAATATAGTATTGGAGATAATCGGGAAAGTGGTAAATAGCACAGTACACTAGACACATACCAAGTGAGTTGCAAAGCATACCATTTACAGATGGCTTTGAAGCTAGGGGGAATATATACTGGAGAAAAAATATGTGGTCGTATTTTGAATCCTCCTAGAGTAAAAAATCATCCCCTTGTTTATTGTCTGTTCATTAAATCAATCAGTCATGTTTAGCCTAGTGAATATGGTTGCGTGCACAAGTGGGCTCTGGTGCTTTAGATTCAGGGCTGGTTCCTGTCTTGTGAACAATGAAGACTCCAGTCTTCCAAGACCCTGAATTGAATTATGGAGATTCAAAAGTGTTACGTTAATTGTGATACCTTTTTTTTGTGTTGCTGAATATTTTTGAGGATTCTGCACCATATAAGAATAAGTGCATGGTGGATTGGAAGGCCTATATTTAGTAACTTTCACGTTGGAATTGTTGCCAATAACGTGAGCACAAAAAATTGGTTCTGGTTGGGCCTGTTGCAGCAGGAATGGACTTTGACTTCCCTTTATTTTGACTTGGATTACGCGAATAGAGGGATGATTGACAGGATTGGTAGTTCATATGTCTGACAATTAAAGATGAAGGTATGGTTTTGTAACTTAGACCAGCTAAAGAGGTAAGTACAGCTGGTGACATTTTTGATTCAATGTATCATTTTGTAATTTGGAGTGCTTACAGCTGTGTGGTAAACTAACTTGAAAATCATATGCTCAGATCAATATTATGAGAGTTGAAATGTCACAGAATTACCCTATTTTCAGAGTCTAAAAACTATTGTCACTTTTTGTTTTATTGTTATAGAAAGCGATTGACCTGGTAACAAAAGCCACAGAAGAAGATAAAGCGAAAAACTACGAAGAGGCTCTCCGGCTTTATCAGCATGCAGTGGAATATTTTTTGCATGCAATTAAATGTAAGTTGTAAAGAGTGCAGCATTTGAGTAAATGCTAATATGTGAAGAAGGTCTCCAGATTTACTAGGACCAGTCCTTAGTTGGATAACTGGCAGCTGCCAAAGAAGTAACAATGAACATTCAAAAAAGTGGTCTCATTAAAACTTTAAGCCATGAGTCTTAAATTGTTTATGTGGCCTTCTCATAAGTTCATATTGTGCATTAAATGTTCTGTTATTACTGCAAAATATCTGAATGGCTTTCTGCATTGAACATTAAATACACAATCTTTACAGTGTGTTCTTTCCTAATTTTGAAATTTTTGTTTGATCTACTTTGTTCTCAGATACATTCTGAGTGAAGTGGTTGTTTTCCTAGAATTGTTTTTTTACTGGGAATATACATTCTCACATTTGATACATGTGATATGATCTCAGTGTATTGATGTTATTTTGAGAATTGAAGTTTATAAGGAATTAGCAACAGGGAAATTGATAACGGGGCAAATTGCTGTGGCATCAATTACATTATCATCTTATAATTGGCATGTTCAAGGAAACTTGAAGGAGCATCAGTATTTATTATCATCATTACAAAACACATTCCAAATAGTACTTGATTTTATTTAACCGTTAAGAATCCTTTGGTGAACCCACTATATCACCGACTGAAAAAAAATCATATACTCAGAAAAAGGGCTGTGAAAATATCCAATGAAAAGATCATTATTAGTTTACTTGCAACAGTATGTGACAAGCATTTGTTTATATTACACTATGTCCTTTTCTCTGAATTCTTTAAAGTAGTTGAGAACAACTTTAAAAGATTGGAAAAATGAAATGCAAAGAGCAAGTTTCATCTATATAGATGGCTCCTTATCATTTCTAATTGTATGGCTGAAGTCAAAACTATCATTTTGTTTAATAGTTTCCAGTTAAATAATAGAAAAGTTATAAAAAACTTAATGTTTAAATCTCAAAAAAAAAAAACCAAAACAACAGCTTAGTGTCCCAATAAACATATACTTGTAAAATGTTTTTTACATTTCCACTTTAGACTAGCAATGCTTACCTAGTAACTGAGTTGTCCTAAATCTCTTTCAGGTGAAAGTTGTGAACATCTTTATTTTAGACTATTTTGTTTTTAAAAAAAAATAATAGTCTGCCTTATATATTACATATACACTACTGCTCACAAGTTTTAGAACACCTACGTTTTTCCAGTTTTTCGTCCGATTTAATCAGTTGAAATGCAATGAATGTCCTAAAATGTTGAAAAGGTAAGCAGTACATTTTGAAAGATTTAAATTTAAAGTTTAGGGTAGGAAAAACTGAAAAATCAGAATATTACAATATCTTCAACAACAGTTTAAAGCAATGCTTTACAGTGGTCAAAAAAAGTAAACCTCAGTTTCCGTTGTGAGGAGGAGACTTTGTGCTGCAGATTTGACAGGCTGAGTGGTAAGTAGGTAAGTCATTCCACAAAATAGTGCCTTGAAGTACCAACAGTAGACTACTGCAGACTGGACAAAGTCTCCTCTTCACAACAGAAACTGAAACTTGCTTTTTTGCCTACTGTTAATCTGTGCCTGAAGCGGTTGTGCTGTGAAATGCCTATAATGCAAGCTAGTGAGCCTCAGTAACTTGTCGTCTGATTGGGTTGTGACTTTGAGTCTGCCACATCGCTTCCTATCAGAGTTTGTACCAGGTTCCAGTTGATTTTGGATTGTGTAGGACACCATACTCACCCGTTTTTTTTTTGCAATTTCACTAAATGAAAGGCCTACACCTCTAAGGCTAATACTGCTGTGTCTCAATTCATATGTTAATTGCTGTTTTCTTGTCATTATTGCTGGAATTTTGTCCAAGTAGTACTTCAGAAGGTGCAGAAACACAGTCTGTTCCAACTCTGCTTTAAGACAGAGGGTTTTAAAGTAATCAACAGAAGTTTGCTTCAACTTGCAAGGCTTAATTTACTTTATTTGCTACATCTGTATGTTGTAACATATTAGTTTTCTGAAGTAGGCCTAGTTGTAATATTTTTTCAGTTTTTGCTAACCTAAACTTTAAATTTAAACCTTGATAAGTTTACTGTTTACCTGTTAGTTCATTCATTGTATTTCCACTGATTAAATATGAGTTTTTCTTCTTCAGTTAAGTATCTATGGAAAATGGTTTATTTTCAGTTTAGAAATGTATTATTACAGCATAAGAGTTCACATTAAATATACTAATGGAAGATGCTTACAGATCTTTTGTCATACAGAAAATCATGACTTTCAAGAGGATTGAATACTTTTGCACACCACTGTAAATGGAGGCTAGAAGTTTATGAGAATTGGTGATATATGTACTTGTCTTTTAAATAGGGAAAAAATAACAGCAATTTTAACGTTAATTTTCTTACACAGAACAAATGCCTAGTCTCCCTTTATATTGTTTAAAACTGTGTGTAAAGTGAAAACTGCTGTGTATTTAAATAAGGATACTTGAGAATTGTCATGGGATTTTTTTGGTTACTCTGTGTTTCTTCCCAATTACGAAACTGTGAAGATCCATTTATATACTGGCTAATATGGAATGTAATGGGTTGGCGCCCCACACAAAGTTGGCCAAAATTTGATAACATTAATGTATTACTATTGATAACCAAACAAAGTAAAATCAAAACTTGTTTTAATCTTAAACCAACTAAACATATAAATGCATTTGTTTAAAAAAAGAAAAAGTAATGATGGAATCCCACACTTTAAACATGCCTTAAAAAAACCTTCAGCCTGTAAATAGAATATTACGATTTTGTGATTTTTAAATAAACATCCAACATGCTGAGCCAACAGTACAAGTCTGTTTGCTATAATCTTTGACTTTAACATCAGTAATTTCATGAATGTGTACTTAAAACCTTCTAATACAGTGAACAAACTATAATTTGTGATGCACACGTTGCTTAACAATGCTTGTGCAGCTGATGTTCAAGTAAACGTCCACAGCATTAACAGTTCTTTAACAAACATTTCTGGTTTATTGCCAATAAATAGGCTATATTTCTCCTTAATATAAAGCACTGCACTAAAAAACATGTTCACATTTAGTGCAGCATGTACAGTAAGGCATTATAGAATGTGTTGTCACTTTTGTGAGGAATGAGTGTAGGTGGTATTTCAAAGACTATTTGGATGTGCTTTGTGTACTGTATGTGTATTGTTCAGGATAAAAGCACAGTATATATCTTTACAATTTTCATATTTTGCATGCCATTTAGCAGGTAATTCTGTACACTTGCCAGGACCACTTTAAAGAAGAAATGGACGATTAGTGTCCATACATTGTGTAAGGAGTAGCACTCAGATTGCATGGTCCTTTGTGCCATTGTGAACACTGTTTTTGGCAATTCTAAGCATCATATGTGCAGTCACATTTTGAATAAAGAATTGCAAATTTGAAAAAAAAAAATATTGCAAAAGGATTGGATTTAGCTCATGTAGATTAGGTGTGAAGAAGCAACAAATGGGGAAACAGTGCTAATAAAGATAACAGTTTTTGAGAGCTACCATCACAAATATATCAATTTTACTTTAGGAATAATTGTATTTAGGTTTAATTATAAACTCTTTAAGTAACGGTATGAGGTGTTATGCTGAAAATAGGAGTACAATTCTCTGCTTCATGCTTAAGTGACTTTGTTCTGTTTTTGTTCAATTTAGATGAAGCACACAGTGATAAAGCTAAGGAGAGCATCAGAGGAAAATGTGTGCAATACCTAGACCGGGCAGAGAAGCTAAAAGACTATTTAAAAAACAAAGATAAACATGGGAAGAAACCTGTTAAGGAATCTCAGCAGAATGACAAAGGGTATGTGTGTTTTTTATATTTTTAGGAACAGAGGATCTCGGTTTAAAGCAAAAATATTAGATGATTGTCATTGTATGAGATATTTTACTATTGTCATTTCAGTTCTTTTTCCCGCTTCCTCACTCCCAGTTCTTGCCACAGTGAATTGGTAGATAGAAGTAAACTTTCATTCATTTATTTATGATTTCTTCTTCATTGCTATTTGTTATTTATATAATGGACAATTCTGTAGAAAAATAAACGTTGACCTTAACGCCTTTTGTTTTTATTTTAATTGTTGATTACATTGTTAGAATATGGTTTTGGTGAGAGTATTATTTAATCTGTTTTACGGACATAAGTAGTAATGAACAAGGGGAAAAGGGAGGTACAAATATTAAACATTCTTACCTCTGAATTTTTGTTTTGTGTATTTATTGCTGGGTGTAGTAATTTTGGTACTCTGTAATATGTCCATGATCAGGTGGGATCAATTACATGCAGAACTTTTAAAAGCTGAAATAAGGGAACATTGCAGCTAATGAAATACTTTCCTCCTTGGTTTCTGTAACATCACCCACAAACACAACAAATCCCCAGCATTCATCATTTGAATATAGCAGCTAGCAAACACCACCAAACACAGTCAATATCAAATTGTGTATCTTTATTTAGTCCATTGCCTGGCGAACTTTTCTTATCAAACATATGTTGCATAAGGACATTGCATGTTTACAGTTTTTTTTTTTTTATTAAGTCACTTCAAAGCATATGTTGTGCTACAGCATTTAAAACTCATAGATTTATAGTAGCTTAAAAATAGATAAATAAGGCAGACATCTATTAATGTTATTTACGTACTTGTTTGAATTGACATCAAAAACATCCACAGAGATATCACCAGCCTAATTACTCTTTTATATAACTGTTTAGTAAAATAGTTTATTGAGTGTCTATAAGCAAAATCTCAAATTGTGGCAACTGATGGCACAATTAAAAGGAGCAAAATGGTACAATTTGATATATTATACTTTGAAAATCTCCATAGAAAAGTTGCTTGTACAGTTTGTATAGCTTATAACTAAAGTATTATGTAGATTCTGAGTTATACCGAGACATAATTGTCCAGTGCACATGAAAATGGCTAACAATTAAATAGTGACCTGTGACTAAGGAATTAGATTGTTAAAAATTAGAGTAAATGAAACATTAATCTGATCACAGTAGGGTTAGGCGAGGAGGCTCTTGTAAAATTTGTTAAATCTCAATGGTTAGTAATAGTGACTATGTACTGATGCATAGAGTTGTTTTGGTTCCAGATATTCTGTGGTTCCTTTAGAGAGGCAGTAAACTATAGAATGTGTGGACTGTTTTTGACATCCAAAGTGTCCCAAATATCTTCTATTGGAGAAGGGGAAGGAGGCTGATGAAAGGCATTTTAAAAGTTGGTATAGATTTTTAAGGTGGGCATAATTCTGTCGAGGAATTGTTCTAGAAAGGACTACCATATAAGGTTTTACAATAAGTAATTTTCTAAACATCATTCTAGAACTGTCAAATTAGCCAAAATTAAAATTCAAATACTCCTCTTAAAACCAAGTAAATATTTGAGTGAATGTAAAATATTCTGTGTGATACATTTTTGTTTCTAACATATGTGGCAATTTTTATATATTGTTAAGATTTTTATTCTTCTGATGTGTCTTCAAAGCATGAAATGCATTTGTGCTTTTGCTTAAAATACACATTTGAAAACAACTGCTTGCATGCAAATATGACATTTGAAAACACAGCTATTAAATGTTTTTTTCCAGCAGTCTTTTTCAAAAATTAAAATATAAGAAAATATGCAGGTAATACAGTATATGATAGAGTGGGTGTGTAAGGTCCTGACTTACAACTTCGTAGCGCAGAATATTAGTTGAGTGGTCTGAGTAGGAGCAGGTGATCAAAGAATAATGTATGGGACTGATTAAAAATGTTTTCTCTTTTTTCCTTACAGTTACAGCATAATGTAAAACAGGTGACATTAATATCTATTTTTCTTTTTGCATTATTATTTAGGCATTTTGTGGGAAGTCAGAAGCCACCTGAATAACTACATGACTGCATGTGAGACTACAGGTTGGCTGAGTTAGAAAAACTTAGTTGATATTGAAAAGTCTGTTCTAAAATTGTGGTTTAAGGCCATTATAATTACATAATAAAAATCAGAAATAATGGTTATTTTCCATTATCTTCAATAAGAAGAGCATCCACCTTTCTCTTGCTGGGTGCATTCTTAATAGCTCTAGCATAACTCAGGCATAATAGTAAATCGAGGATCTTAGGCTCAAGAGGAAAGCAAAACAAAATGAGGAGCAGGAAGATTCTTTTGGGTTGCCAGGGAAGTGTTTAAAAATCAGTTCTTAGTACAACTGTGGATACAAAAGTACTGAAGTGGGTTAGAAAATCTCTCTCAAAATGTGTTGTAAAAGAATGTGTTGCCTGTCAGTTTTACAAATGAAAGGTACAAGGTATCCATTCAAAAACACAACTAATGCATAAATGGAATAGATCTGGGAATTGATGTGCAGAAAGGATCTCTTAAATACTACAATGCCATATAACACGTATGGAGTAACATGATGTTGAAATTAGAGTCAGATAAAATAAACAATTTTTGTTTTACTTTTGAACATCAGTTTTTGCCTTTGACACAGATTTTTTTTAAATACAGTTGCATTTGAATAGTGACATTTCAATATTAAAGCACTAAATTTTACTATTGTCCCCAATGTTAATTAGCAAACTCAGTTCAATGGTAGTACATGACGCTCACTTTATATACATTGACATTTGCACATCTTGGAAAATGTAACGCTTTGAAATAAATGCTAATGTACAGTTTGCTTGACCGCCCTGTTGTTCATTGAGCTCCCAATGCACATAAGACCCTTTCTTTCATTATTGGTGCCAGAATGGACATACTTTTATGTTGCTTCTTTATATCAAACATAAAATCTTTTATAAAGACTATTTCTGCCTCTGAAAAATGCATTTAGTTGTTCATACAATTAACTATTGTATCTATGATACTGGTAGGTGCTGGATACCAACCTACTACTGGTGATCATGAGACTACTGAACATGCATAACTAATCATTTGTTTTACTTGTCCATGCCAATTTCCATTGCCATTTTTAATGTAAATTTGAACAGTGTCTGAGTGAAACTTTTTTGTCGCAGAATGCTTATGTATTGTGTGTGCAGTGTTGATAAGAATTTATTCTGTTTCATACCATATTATTCAAGCACAGTTAAGAGTAACTCTCTATTTACCTCTCCATATGTATAATACATGCATGCATACATACTTGTGTATATGTGTCCTCTTGTTTTGATTATGTTTATTACTGTTATCCTTAAGCAAACCCTTTGAAAGTTGCTTAGTTAAATATATTCGATATGATCCAAAATAACTAGAAATCTAACAGTCAAACAAGCCCCAACAAATGAAAGTCAAGTGAAATCACCTGTCATAAACATTAAGCTTACTTAATGGAAGAAAAGGAGGAGTCCCTATTCATCATCCAAGGCCTACATTTTATTTAGTGGGGAATCTAAATTTTGATATGGACTCTCATTGTTATACTTGCCAGTAGTTATGCCAGTATGCTAAGTTGTTTTCATATCTGTATTTTGATTTTTAAAAGTTTATATATATTTATATATATTTATAATTTTAAAATGGTATTTCGTAAAAAATTTGTTTTATTGTATTATGGAATGGCGACATTACATTAACAAAAACTGTATACAGTGGAACCTCGGTTTGCGAGCATAATTCTATTTGGAAACGTGCTCGCAATTCAAAGCACTCATATATCAAAGTGAATTTCCCCATAAGAAATAATGGAAACTTGGATGATTCGTTCCACAACCCAAAACTATTCATATAAAAATGATTACTACAAAATATAAAGTAAAAATACATAAAACAAATTAACCTGCACTTTACCTTTAAAAAGAATCATGGCTGGTGTGAGTGAGTTTCTAAACTCTTGTGGGATTCCACTCAGCAGGACAACACGCAGAAGAATGTCGCAAAGCAATCACAGTCTCCCAGCGCTGTAGCAGTTCGCCGTATAAGCGCGTCCAAAAAGATTGCAGATATGCTATAAGCGCCTGCCATCGATGGGTGATACAAGGAACATTATAAAGATCCCGCTACAATAAATAATAGCGCTGTTTCAAGCTGAATAAAGCTGGTGTTGTTAAAGCACTGAGACTCCGCTTCGTGTTTTGGGGCGCAAGATGGGCACTCGCACTTCACAGCACACACGTGCGTGCACACACACACACACTCACTGCTGTTTATACGCTCGTACGGATGTTGATTATATGAGTAAGGCACACAGACTCAGACAGAGAATAGAAGACGTTTGCCCTCGAGGGAGAGAGAGAGAGAGAGAGAAGAACCATCAGCTCAGTTGTGATCACATGATGCTCAGCAGACAAAGTGTATCCATACTACTCGTATTGCAAGACATTGCTTGTTTATCAAGTCAAAATTTATTAAAAAATGTAGCTCGTCTTGCAAAACACTCGTAAACCGAGGTTCCACTGTAATGATGTTTAGTACAAGTCCATCGGATCTTTTATATTTACAGGAGGTGGGATGAAACAGCTTTTTATCCTGGTTGTCATAAAGACAGAAAATAATTTGTGGTCTAACACATAACTAGGGTAATCAATTCCAGATAACTCGTATCTGGGATAGTGGACTGGGACTCCCATCTGTGCTCATTTTGAGTCACCTTTTAATGGGGGTGGGCAGACTGTCAGACACTGTCTATTGTGTACTGTTCTTCAGAACGTTGCTGGCCTCACTTTTTCCTATTATTGGTAAGTTGTTTAGTCCCTCCTAGTTAACGTCTAGCATGTATTTTCTGTTAAAGTAATTTGAAGATGGTATACAAAATCCTTATGTACAGTATTACTGTTTTAAAGCTGTCCATTTATAATCTTTAGGAAAGTCATTTCAATTTCCCTTACAGTGACACCACTTATTTAAAAATAATACCTGACCTGTACAGGCATGCAAAAGATATATTTATCGAAGCATTTTATGTATGTTAATTTCCATCTTAATGAGATTAATTATGATAAAAAATATTCCAGTTCCGCAAGCATAAATATCACTTTTTAAAAAAATGGCACTAAATCATACGTACTATTTGTGCTGTTCTGTTATTATTTAGTAAACTATTGTAATATTACATTTTGAACACACTATCAGATTTTACCATACAACTGCATATTTTTAAATAAATAGATTGGTTAGAAATACTATAATTAATTGCAATGTCATGTAGGTAGTATGATACTGCTGGATTGTAAATTGGTTACTTCTTGTGCTTTGGCAGTCATTTTGTAATTGCATTATTTTAATTTATTAAAGGAAGAGCGGTTCATTTAAATGATGATTTGATTCTACAGTAATTGCTTTATGTTAATAGCTAATATTTTCCTTTATCTTTTTAAAGTTCAAAATGTGTTTGAAATTGAAACATATGCATTTTCACTTTTTCTTTCTTGTTCCTTTGTTTTGCCCAGTGCACTCTAATTTGAACAATTGGAGAAGAGACTGAAAAAATATTTACAATGAAGCAATTTAATATTGTTTGAAAAGACAAAGATGTACTAGAAAGCAAAAGATGTGATACTTGCATTATTTAACATTTTGGGTGTTGTTTTTTTTTCTGCTTTATTTTTTGAAGTGGAAGTGACAGCGACAGTGAGGGAGAAAATCCTGAAAAGAAAAAACTACAGGAACAGCTAATGGGTAAAAACTAAATTTGAGTATAGTAACTGAATATGTGTCATCCTGTGGACAAATGATTTAACTAGTGTCTTTACATTTATTTTTTAGGAGCCATTGTTATGGAGAAACCCAATGTCCGATGGAATGATGTTGCTGGATTGGAAGGTGCAAAAGAAGCCCTTAAAGAAGCAGTCATTTTGCCTATAAAGTTCCCACATTTATTTACAGGCAAGCAACTGCATTCTTCCTCAAGAACAAAGTATACCAAGAGAAAGTATGAAGGCACAATTTGAATGTTGTATGGGTGTGTTAGTTATGTCAAAGACAAAATATTCTTTCCAAAGTTTATCATTATAGTTAATATTTTTCTTTTCTTTTTTTCTGTACTTTTTAAGGAAAGCGAACCCCTTGGCGTGGAATCCTACTCTTTGGACCTCCTGGAACTGGAAAGTCCTACCTTGCGAAGGCTGTGGCCACTGAGGCTAACAATTCAACTTTCTTTTCTGTGTCATCTTCAGATCTCATGTCTAAATGGCTTGGAGAGAGTGAGAAGTAAGGCACATTCATTCAACTTTTCTCCTTTTCTAATCTGTAATGTTTGTATGTTTTATTTACTTTGTATAGAACTAGAAATCTTTAAACAATAAAAAGAAGTGTATTCTAATACAGTGTGTATGACAAATTATATATTAATGCTACATTTTATGTTTTGACATTGCATTTCTGTTATTTAAATAATATAAAATTATGAAGAGTTACAATACTATAATTTAATTTTCTGCCGTGATTATAGTGAGTTAAGTAGAGTAGAACTGGAGAACAGTAAAAAGGAATACTTTATAAATTTAAAAATAACATACTAAATCTTTCAATTTGCAGACTTGTAAAAAATCTCTTTGATCTGGCACGTCAGCATAAGCCTTCTATTATTTTCATTGATGAAGTGGATTCACTATGTGGCTCAAGAAATGAGAATGAGAGTGAAGCTGCTCGAAGAATTAAAACTGAATTTTTAGTTCAAATGCAAGGTAAGAGATCTGTGTTTTGAACTTCTTTGTTTAGTGTATATGAATTCAAATTTTTATCCCCATGTCATGGTGTGCATTTTCTTCATCCATCCAAATGCCTTAGAATGTAAATAATGACTATTTTGTCATTATATATATCTTACGAACGTTTTATTAGAAGACGTTTGGTCAGTGATACATTCAGCCAGCTGCTGGCATCCTTGATATAAGTGTATGCGACTCTCTGTTTTTCTGAGTGTACTGTCAGAAATATTCACAGTTCTAATAAATTTTATAGTCGCCGTTACCAAATGCTTTAAGGAAAGGTTTTCATGCAGTTTTTTTTTTTTTTTGCATTTGGCATAGTTTTTATTTAAAAATGATTAAATTGATTGAAAGTGAGAAGTTTATTTCTCTTGTGACATGCAGTCTACATGTTCTGAAACTTTTAACATAACTGAAGAAAGTAGTTGGTTAAGAAAACATTTTGCAATATAACAGTAACATAACATTCCCAAATCTGCTTTACCAGTCCAAGATTGTGGGGTTCTGGAAACCGTTATGGAAGGATTACAATCAAGGCAGATAGCAAACTCTGTATTGAGTGCCAGTCCATCACAGTGGTTGTTTAGACATTTTATTTTAATTATCTGTTTTTTCCACATATGGTATACAGTAATCCCTCCTCCATCGCGGGGGTTGCGTTCCAGACCCCCGCGCGATAGGTGAAAATCCGAGAAGTAGAAACCATATGTTTCCATGGTTATTTTTATAATTTTTAAGCCCTTATAAACTCTCCCACACTGTTTATAAATATTCCCCGCAGAGTTATACAGCATAATCCATTTGTATTCTCTTAGATATTAGGTAAGATTCATTGAAATTATGTATATAAACACACTGTTTATATACAGTAAAACCTAAATATTATTTTAAAGATATTGAGTGTCTCCGATATCACGTTACATCCATTACGATAGACATGCCTCCAGCAATAAATACGTACAATGCAACAAAAATAGTATACAGTAAATGTGTGTACAGTGACACTAAACGTACGTACATGTACTAAGTACTGTAAGTAGAAAATTAATTATGGTTACTCACCAACAATGACACAATGACTTGTCCGATAACAATGAGGTTTATTTTACTGCACAACAAAGGAGAGCGTTACAGTTCTTAAAAAGTAGCCACTTCAGGCGATTGTGTAGCACTGCCGTTGTTCTTCTTCTGGCAGTCTTCAATCCAAATCCCTAAAGCAGATTCCATCCAGACTACTGCCTTATTACATCCACTTACAACGTGTTTTGCACCCTGGTTAAAAGGACACTGCGGCCGTAGATCTTATATTCCTTTCCTACTTTTTAAATAAAAAGAATCGTAGCCTTCAACAAATCCAAAACGTTTACCTTTTCGGCAATCGTTAACATCTTCCGTTTGCGCTTGGGCACGGCCCCTGAAGCAGTAGCAGATCGTTTTGGAGCCATAATGAAGGGCTTGACTATGCACAAATAAAAAAAAAAAGCACAAAAGTTAACTCTTTACACAGCGAAACACGTTAGTGCTGAATGAGTGAGACGAGCCTTCCTGGTTAACACTACATTCAGCAATAGGAACTTAACTGTGTGCTCTGATTGGTTAGCTTCTCAGTCATCCGCCAATAGCGTCCCTTGTTTGAAATCAACTGGGCAAACCAACTGAGGAAGCATGTACAGGAAGTAAAAAGACGCATTGTCCGCAGAACCCGCGAAAAATCCGCGTTATATATTTAGTTATGCTTTCATATAAAATCCGCAATAGAGCGAAACCGCGAAAGTCAAAGCGCGATATAGCGAGGGATTACTGTATACCACTTATAAGCCTATGTCAAGCCATGGTAAGTTATAGTACATTTCTGTAGATCTTGGCAGAGGTAACATACTCCCATAGCCAGAGTACATTGTGGATTTTAATTATCATAAATGTGCCTGAACTAAATTATATTTAGGGAGATTGGGATAATCACCACTTGCTAGGATGATTTTCATATGTTTAGAATGGCATAATTTTGGTGAAAACTTGCTTTAAAGTATATGCAGTGCTCACCACGTACAGAAGAGTATTAAGTAATGCATTGTATTTTTATAAAATTATGAAGTGTATACAGTTGTTTCTGGAGCAGCACTTCTTACTTTTTCTGCCCTCTTTGATACCCATTTATGAATAACCAGTGTTCTTCCTAGCGTCTTTTAGCCGGGCACATCGTCCGTCTGTCATCTCGCATGACATTGTGAGATGACAACTGCAGATCTGCAGGCACAGGCAGATCTAATGATCTGCAGAGATGGCAAGGTACGAGCGGGCGGCTAGGCAAATACTGCTAAAGCTAATAGCATGGACGAGGCGGAGCAGAGTTCACAAGCAGAGTATGGGGAGGTGGGGTTTCGAGAGCGGGCTGTACATGGTAATAGCGGGGATGTAGCAGCTTAATATAGTAGCAAGGAGTATGGAGAGGTGGGCGGGCGAGAGGGGGCTGTACATGCTCATGGCGGAGCGGAGCGGCAGTTCACAAGCAAAGAGGATGTGGAGGTGAGCGGGTCTCAGCGTCGGCGCAGTCTATATAGTGCGGCTAAGCGTACAGCAGCTCTCTTCTTGTACAGTACATATAGTTATATAGTTGTTTAACCATTAGGTGTGTTCTGTGTGCAAAAATGCTTGTTGTAGCACTCACTGTGGTTCCTGTTTAAAGTGACCCCATCTGCCGTTCTTATATTTGCTTATATTTGGACCTGCGTCCATATCGCAGAAAGAGTGCAGAAACCCTTGCAGCACACACTGTGTCCTGAGCAAAAGTTTTGTCACTGAATTGCTGAGGGTTTTGTCTGGAAGCGTATTAGGGCCACGGTGAAGAAAAAAAAATACAGACAAAGTCAAGAAAAAAACCTATATGTCGAGAATAAAGTTGAGATGTTGACTTTATTCTCAATATTTCCACTTTAATTTTGAAGTTTATGACGATAATAAAGTTGACATGTTACTACATAACTTATGACAGGGTTTGAGAAAATCTAGTAAATTAATCATTTTAAGATGAAGTTTAGTTTATGATGTTCTACTTTAATGACAAACTGCGAGAAGCAGCAATGTCTAGATTAAAGTGGAAATGTCGAGAATGCATACCTGCCGTAGTGCGAGTGTGAATTGAATATCCAACAGGCTCTCCCTTTCCCACTCAAAAGTCTTATTCATAGGTACTTCAAACTTTTTTCAAACGTTTTACCAACATGAAGAAGTGTTCAGAAAACAACACTGCTCAGTTATTTCAGAAAAGAGACGTCACAAACTAATGAAGGTGCGGCATCAACTCCTCATGTGCCAGTTTCAGACATTGTAGAGGCTGATCTATCAGGGGAAATCTCTTCAGCACACACGCTGCCAATTGATAAATCTAAGCACCGCTTGTCTGGCATAAACAAAAAATGGTTTAAAGATTTTGATTGGCTAATGGTCAAAGAAAATGTTATGTGGCGTGCATTGTGCATGAAATACTCAAACAAACACCCCCCAAGGAGGGGTTACTTTGGGTAAACGTGTCATACACAAGAATTCAAAAAAAAAGCTTGCTGGATCATGAAAAAATTAAAACACACATTGAATCTTGTGCTGACCTTTTAGGAAAGCGTGTACTAAATAACTTACTGAGAGATGCTTTTGTGGGAGCTTTACGATCCATGCATTGTTTGGCAAAAAATTAGTTGCCACATACAAAGTTGTTTGAAAAGCTGTTGGAACATTGTAAAGAAATAGGTTGTTCCTTTTTACAACATCTCAATATTGATAAAAATGCACATTACACCTCTGAAAGAATAATGCAAGAGCTGCTGGATGTCTTAGCATTAGAAATAAAATCTAACATACTGAAAAATATACACACAGAAAAGTTTTTCAGTATTCTGTATGATGAAACCACAGATATCTCAGATGTAAAACAATTAATTATTTACATTAAATATGTTTGCCAGGTCTCTAAAGAGGTCAGAGTTAGTTTTGTATCAACCTGCAATATGATTGACGGCAAAGCGGAGATTATAACCAACACACTGAGTGAGACTATGGACACTCTAGTCTTGAAAATTGCTAATCTGGTTGGACTAGGGTCAGATGGAGCGGCTGTTACGATTGGGAAAAAGAAAGGTGTGGAAAAACCGTTTAGAGATAAAACATCTGGACTCTTGGTCAGCTGCAACTGTGTAAACTGCCGATTGGCCCTTCCAAGTGCCCAAGCAGCAGCTGCTGTACCTTATTTAACAAAACTGAACATCTTAAGGCAGCTATTCTATTTCTTCCAAAATTCTTCAGTTAGGATGGCTGGTTTAACGTAAATTCAAAATATTCTGAACATTCCCCAGATTAAGCTGAAAATGGCCAGTGACACTAGATGGCTGTCTGATGATTTTGCAGTACAGTCACTACGACAGTGTACGATGAGTGATCTCCTTGGAGGGCCCAGATCCTGGGGACTTTGATTATGGGAAAGCTGCAGACAACTGGGCCTCTAGGAAGAAAAGAAGAATAAATATTTAACTGAAGTCACCTTCTGCATATGCAAGTTGGCTTTGAAGAATATTTTTTAATTTTTCTCCATTAAGTTTCCTATACTTTTTTTTCATTGTTTTCACTTTTCTTCCTGACAGCACCAATACTTGTGCCTCTTGGTTTATGTCATAACAATTGTTATTTAAAATTTTTGTTAGGGTTGCAGGATCCTGAATTGGATACTTGTTAAATTTAATACAAATATTCTGGCACAAGTGTCAAACCTTAAAAAAGGAAGTCATATTGAGCATTGGAAAATAATTAATAATAATTCACTAATAAAAATAGTGCACATTTAATTTTCCCCACCACCAAATTTCCCCATCCCGCCCAACACCCAACTACGTTTTCTTGCCACCCGGCTGGAAAAAATTTATGGGGAGAACACTGAATAACTGTACAATCTATTCTGCATTTTGCAAGCAACTACTTTCATATGGAAACAGTAGACAAAGGAACTGCATTTTAGGAACTTTTTTAAATCCTTTTTGTATCCTAATCATAGAGATATACAGTGGGTATAGAAAAGAATCACCCCCTTTGAAATATTCCCATTTTTTTTGCTTTACAGCCTTATATGAAAACACACAAACCAATATTTTTTCCAGCTTTATTTACTCAATGCAATCTATAACATCCAAGTGAAAGATATCACAGCTACAGTTCAGAAGAATTTAAATAAATAAAAAACAAGAAATACTGAGATTAATAAAGGATCAACCCCCCCCTAAACAATATTTGTAAACTCATTCAAGTGTAAGTAACCACCATTTCCATTGCAGACCATGGTTACTGGCTTCCACCTTTGATCAACTGTAATCAGTAAAGCATAAAAACAGCTGTTCCTGGAGCATTCCGTTGCTTGGTAGTGCAACTGACAACAAACAACTGACTATGGGGGGCAAGCCACTTTCAAAAGATTTCAGGGATAGAGTTGTGGGCAGACATACGGCAGGAGATGGATTCAAAAACATCTCAAAGGCTTTTTCAATGCCAAGGAGCACAGTAAAGTCCATAATAAAAAAGTGGCAAGTGTTTGGTACTACTAGAACCCTCCGTGGATCCGGCTATCCCTCCAAACTGGATATAAGAACAAGGAGGAAACTGGTAAGAGAGGCTACCAAGAAGCCAATGGCCATTTTGAAGGAGTTACAAGATTTTATGGGAAAGATTGGTCATTGTGTGCATGTGACAACAATTTCACAAGCACTCTACAATTGTGTCTTGTTCGGGAGGGTTGCAAGGAAAAAGCCACTTATGTGGAAAGGCCACATTAAGGCTTGTTTGATCTTTGCCAGAATGCACCTTGAAGATTCTGATGCCTAGTGTAAAAAGGTCTTATGGTCAGATGAGACCAAAATCAAACTATTTGGCCTCAATACCAAACGGTACATCTGGCGTAAATCCAATGCAGCTCACCATCCACAACACACCATACCTACAGTAAAGCATGGAGGTGGCAGTATCCTGTTGTGGGGGAATTTCTGTGTCGCAGGGCCTGGGGCTCTCATTAGGGTAGAAGGAACAATGGATGGGGCAAAATACCGTCAAATTCTTGAGGAAAACCTGCTACCCTCTGCCAGAAAGTTGAAGATGGCCAAAATGTTCACTTTTCAACATGACAGCGACCCGAAGCACACAGCAAAATTGACCACACAGTGGCTGAAGGAGAAAAAAGTGAATGTTCTCATGTTGCCCAGCCAGAGCCCAGACCTATATCCCATTGAAAGTCTGTGGAAATATTTGAAGATAGCAGTCCACAAACGCTCACCATCCAATTTGACCAAACTTTAACATTTCTGTAAAGAAGAATGGGCAAATATTGCTCAATCTAGATGTGCAAAGCTGATAGAGAAGTATCCCAAAAGACTCAAGGCTGTTATTAAAGTAAAAGGTGGTTCAACAAAATATTGACATTGGAGTGTGATATTTTATTAATCTTAGTATGTCTTGTTTTGGATTTTTTTTAATAATTTTTCTGAACTGTAAGTAAAGTAAGTAAAGCTGGGAAGTTTTTTTTATGTGTGTGTTTTCATTTAAGACTGTGAAGCAAAAAAATGGGAATATTTCGAAGGGGGTGCTTCTTTTCTATACCCACTATATATAGAAACATCAGTTCTGGTCTCTATTTGGAACATTTAGTAAATATGTAGAATTTTTTTTTTAAGTGGTCTTCCATTCAGGTTCGCTGTGTGGTTGGTGCAGCAAAGCACTATAATCAGTGCATGCTCCCAACCAACCTTCCAATAGCTGTGCGTAATATACAACTAGCCCCATAATCAGTATGTTGGAATCAATACCAGAAGGATGTATTTGGACCATTTTAATAACTTTAGCACACACACAAAACAAGAAACATGTTACTGTTTATTTTTTAAAGCTATTCATTCAGCCGTGAGTCAAAAATCACCTAGAAAACAGTACTGTTAACTTTTTTCTTTCATAAATAATGTGTAAGTCTTTTTTAAGAGAGTGAAGTGTGTCAGCCAGCATTCACAAGCACCCTGTGAATTTTTTGTCAGGCATGAAATTAAAAATATAAAACACAGAATGTTTTCATATTGTGTCAGCTAAATAAATTAAAGTATGCTTAGATACCATGGTTTCATATAGTTGTAATTGTGAAACACTCTGTGTAAATAAAAGTAAAGGATAAATATTGCTTCAGTCAATGGCAGAGTTCCTTGATTTGATTTCTAATATTTTGAAGTAATCCAGCCATTTTGACAATCATGAATGGTATATATAGTGCTGTGTGCTGGTACTATCATTCAGTCCTTGCGTTACACTGTTCCCTTCATTGTACTTTCAATGTGAAAGCAGAATGGGCAGCTAAAAATGCTGTGTTGCCCTCTTGTGGCTGCAGTAGTTAGAAATTTGAAGCTATACATGACATTCTAGTTGAACTCGGGCCACGCTCCCATACCAAACTTTGAATTGTAATTAAATCTGCTCCTCCATCCACCCTCAGCACAATTCATATATTGCATTCACATGTGCAGCCACCTATCTTGGCTTTATAGCTGTATATTGACGTACATTAACAATATTTATTTTATATTAATGCAACATTAATGCATTTAAGCACTCTGTCCCTGTCTCCAAACTTGTCAAATTCAGGCAAGTCCTAAAATTGCATTGTGGCTGTGTGTTTATATTTAATGATTGTAAGAGGTAAAAAAAACTTTCTCTAAAAATAGCGTAAGGATATATTCTTTCTGTACAGTATGCAAGAATCCATTGCTTTTTTCCAATAATTTTCATTCAGTTTACACTCTATTATTACAGTGAACAATATTTCTACAGAGCGGTATCATTGTAGTACTGAACAGAAATTGTCAACTCTTAAATTGTCCTAGTGGTGGCATAGAGAGAAGAAATTGTTAAGTGATACTGATAAGAGAAATATATTCATAGGTAAACATATTCACAGAAAATGTATGAATATCTATGAATATTTTGTGATTACATATTTCTATTAATTGATCTTGCACTAGGGGGCATTAGTTTACCATTTATGGTCAAAAGATGATCATTTTCAGTCAGGCTTACCTTAACCATCACCATTAATAACATCCAAAAGAATATATTGCAAATGTTTCAGTTTTCAAGCAAAAAGTAAGCATTTTTACATATTGATACTGCTCAATGCTCAAGAGAATCAGAATACATTAAATTCGATATCAAGCATATTTTTTAAATGTTAGAAAGAACTGTATGTGTAGTAATTTAAGTAATAATAAGAAATTCTATTTCATCCACGTTTCAAACATGCTTTTTGAGGCTGATGCCAATTACCAGTTTTCATGGTACTTGATTGGCCGATTCCGATTTGTTTTTTCTTTTAAAAAACTTTACTGCATAACTAGATGCCTAGAAACCTTATGTCCTATATTAAAGTGTATTTTTATAAGTAAACTATAGAACATAGATAGGTGTTAATTGTTCATTTTTTATTAACAAGATGAATGTCTGTAGGCTTATTGTTCAGTGACCATAAAATACTAAAATAAATAAAATTTCCTTAAAATACATACTTTAACTATTAAAATATGTACAGAAATATTTATCTATAAAACATAAAAGAAAATATAAAATGCTTCTCATAATTAAAAGCTGTCATTGTTTTATTATATCTGTAATATACATATCCGAAACAAAGCTTAATTAAAAAATAAAAGTAGTAGTTGTGTGTATTCTCACACAATCAATTAATTGATATTGGCAATTAAACACTGCTTAAATATAAATATACATGGACTTATAGTTTTTAATTGTTTTAAATCATTAATTGCACTACATCTTTTTGCTTTTTAAAATATATATTTACAATATTTATATAGGTTTGTTTTTTTTTATACTTCAGTGTATCAGCTAGAAGTTTGTAATTCTTGAGATGTAATTACAAAATATAGATTACCATTTTAATTACTAAGGGGCTCTGCCCTCAGCTTGCTTCCGCTCGCCCACCCCCAGGTTTGGTTTAACGGATATACAATTTAAAGAGATTGTTATTTTCATTAGGGTTGTTACATATGCATTATTTTCACTTTTACTTTAAAACTTTACTAAAAATAATATTTGGAATTAACAATTCTTCAAGATCGCATTGAACTTTGATTCCGTGTTTGGACTTGCATTGTTGCAATGCAATGTATAACTGCCTATGAGTGAATATCGTTTATTTTTCTCTAATAAATAAAACAACTTTCTCAAATGTTTGTCCATGCTCTTTCTTCTTCGCTTTGTCGTTGACATGTCATCTCGAGTGTATAAAATTATTAAGAGCTGAGAGTGCAGGAAGTGTGTCTGCCAAAAGAATTCACACGACTAAGGTTAGGTGACTGTGGTCTTGTTTGAAAATAGTTGTAAGTAGGGCATGACTTGAAAGAATGTGGTCTTGTTTGAAAATAGTTGTAAGTAGGGCATGACTTGAAAGAATCTCATGTTCAAAGTCTCCGTCTCATGGGACTAAATACCGCACCAACGTTTTTGGAATCTTTTCATTCTCGCTGGCAACACGAATTAGACAATCTAGAAGTCTCCGACTTAAAGTTTATATCTGAACGATATATTTGATCTCTTTTTGCTGTTCCGTTATTTCACAGAGTAATAATTTCCGTTTGTTTGCGCTAATGCAATCTTTACTCTCCTTTTTTTGAGACTTTCAAATTTTTGTACTTCCATTATCTCAATCCTGCTGTGCATGTGTACCGAGCCAATGCTTTTGGAATCATTTAATTCTCATGGATACGCCTCTTCATTGGGAAGAAACACTACTTTTTTTCCCTGATGGCAACACGAATTAGATGATCTACGAGTTTAAATCCGAACAATATATTCAATCTCTTTTCACTGTTCCATTATTTCACAGAGTAATAATTTCTGTTTGTTTGCGCTACTGTGATCTTCCCTATGCTTTTTTTTGAGACTCTGGAATTTTCATACTTCCATATCTCTAACCTGCTCTGCATGTGTACTGCGGCAACATTTTTGAATTCTTTACGACGTTCTACTTTGTCATCTACTATTTGTCCTTTATTTCTGGCCACGGGCATGGTTAAATCTCTTTCTCGCGGGATGTATAATAAGTGTTTTTTCGAGAAAATTACGTCTCGTCTCCTTCCTTCCAAGATTTGTTTTTTTTAGAATAGAGAGATGTAGTACTTGTATAGCTTTTTGTTTTAATAACTTGAATACACTTTCAGTTAGGTCAACCCAATTTTGCATACAAGTATTAGGTGCAAAACATAGATTTCTATCAACGTTTAAGCTAACCGGAAGTGGCGCTTTTTTATTCATGCAGCTGCAGAGTCCGATTTATTCAACTGTACTTTGATAATAATTGTTCAATATATTATTCATTTAATTTGATTTGATTTGTTGTTGATGGTCCTTTAATGTACATAATTTAAAAATATGATCATTGTCTTACAGTTTACTCCTCAAATATCTATCCCTGTATCTGAGTATACCAGAAATTCTAGGGGAGACCACTCCCAATTTTTGTAATAAGGTGATCAAAATTGCGTATCATATTCCAGATGAGCCCTCACCAATGTGTTATAAATTTCAAGTATAAGCTCCCTTGACTTTTACTCTATTTGTTGGTTTATATAACCTAACCTCTTATTAGCCTTCTTAATCACTTGTTTATACTGCCTGGAAATAGATTGAAGAGAGTCCACTTTGACGAGGTTCTTCCCCTGCGGTGTACTTGCAAGTTTCAGACCTCATATCAGATCTACCAGTTTTACTTCCTCTACAGTTTACATTCGCTTATATTAAAAATCAGCAGCCAGAAACTTTACCAACTCTGAGTACTATCTAGTTCCATCTTAATACTTTAGCTTATTGTAAAACTTCTGCATTTCCATCTAGTTTGGTGTCTTTTGAAAAGTTAAGTAGTTATATATATATATATACGTGCAGTCCCCAGGTTACGGATATCCGACTTACGAACGGGGCCACAGCTGCAACGCATGCGCCTCAGTAACTTCCGCTCTGTCATCTTCGTCCTGGGGTGGCTGCAAGCGGAGGCTGGAGGGGGGCGATTTCGCTGCTGGTGCAGTGTAGTGTCCCTTAGGCAGCTCCCAGCGGCAAGCGGTTTCACTGCCCGCCCACCACACACGGTTCGTTCTCGGTGGGCAGCTGGTAATGCTGCAAGCGGTGACCCTGTTGTGGCTGAACAGAGGCCATTAAGGGTGAACGGGGCGGCAGGGGGTAGCATTGTAGTGTGCATCGGATGGCTGCCTATTGAATTGGGGCGATTCACTACCCGCCTTTGGCCGCACCATGTTCATTCTCAGTGGGCGGACATTGCAGGCAGCCTACTGTAGTGGAGGTGACTGTGAGGTGGGCTGATGATAAACCGCCTCTCGATGCCCCCATTCATTCTTAATAGCAAGCCTGCTTGTACTGTTACGTACATAACAGGAAGTTGTCTCTTGTCAGTACATCAGATGTGCTGACGAAGGGTGCCTTCCTGCTGTGATAGCGTGGACAGTGCTGTGCAGAAGAGCTCATCTTAACCTTTTGTCTTCACCCTTCAAGAATGTCTCTGAAACACAAATCTGATGCAAGTGCTGGTGATACAGTAAAGAAGAGAAAAACCATCACCATCGAAAATATAGTAGAAATAAAAAGGTCAGAGAGAGGTGAATCGGCATAATTCATTGGCAGAGCACTTGGTTACAGTCGGTCAACAACAGCATTTATTAAATTTATGTACCTGTTCCGACTTGCATACAAATTCAACTTAAGTACAAACCTACAGTCCCTATCTCGTATGTAACCCAGGGATTACCTGTATACAGTATATTCTTACCAAGATCATAAATGTGTGTTTTTTATCAGTTTGTTATTTAAAAATTTAGATTAGGATTACATTAGATATGAAAGAAACAACAAATGATTCTAAATATATAAAAAGATCATTAATGTATGCTGAAAAAAATTGATACCTGTGGGACGCTACTTTTACCATCACCTAATTCAGAGAACATTCCCTACCTGACAACCATTTGCTTCCTGTGTTTAAACCAGACTGCTCCCATCTGCAAACTGCAGACACTTCTCTTTTGTCACCAGCCTCTCATGCAGGACCTTAGCAAAAGAATTCTGAGAATTATGGAAAACAACATCATATTCACTCCATTATCATATTCTTTTCTTATTTCCTTTCTAAATCCATATTAACTGTTCATTAGAAAATACCTGTTTTTGACATAGTTGTTCAATATTTTCCTTAATAGTTTGTAGTGTTTTGCCCATGCTGCATGTCAAGCTTCCTGGACTATACCTACTTAGATTAGTCAGATTACCTTTTTATATACTGTGATCACATTTGCTTCCTGCCTGCAGGAATGTCCCCAGTGTGTTGTCCATGTTTTAAAAAGTAAAATAAGCAAAAGAAAAGGTACAAGAATTGAGAGTTAAGAGAAAGCAACATTAAAACAGGCTCAGGTCAACAGAAAAAGATCTGAGAAAATCTAGCAACCAAAGCCATGTATGCAAAACAAAAATCGGAGTTATTATTCTCGTGAAGAATTCTAAAGTACAAACAATTCAGTATTATTAACTAGCTACGTTTTTTTGTAATATCCAGAAAGTTGGATGAGGTGGATTAATAATTAAAAATCATAATTTAAAAAGTGATGGTCTGATGATGTCACACTTTAAAAGTTCCAGCCATCACATGGCAGTAAATGGGTGACCATTACCAAATTTGAATGGCCCAAAAGATGGCGTGACAAAAAATAATAAATTGATATATAAATATAAAACACAAGAATAAAATTACAAAAGGAGTAATAGCACAGAACTTATAATATACTCATAATCATAAACCCTGAAAATCAGTGTGTTCTTTCAAAAATGTGCATCATTTGATATACAGTGCATCTGGAAAGTATTCACAGCGCATCACTTTTTCCATATTTTGTTATGTTACAGCCTTATTCCAAAATAGATTAAATTCATTTTTTTCCCAGAATTCTACACACAACACCCCATAATGACAACGTGAAAAAAGTTTACTTGAGGTTTTTGCAAATTTATTACAAATAAAAAAATTGAGAAATCACATGTACATAAGTATTCACAGCCTTTGCTCAATACTTTGTCGATGCACCTTTGGCAGCAATTACAGCCTCAAGTCTTTTTGAATATGATGCCACAAGCTTGGCACACCTATCCTTGGCCAGTTTCGCCCCTTTCCTCTTTGCAGCACCTCTCAAGCTCCATCAGGTTGGATGGGAAGCGTCGGTGCACCGCCATTTTAAGATCTCTCCAGAGATGTTCAATCGGATTCAAGTCTGGGCTCTGGCTGGGCCACTAAGGGACATTCACAGAGTTGTCCTGAAGCCACTCCTTTGATATCTTGGCTGTGTGCTTAGGGTCATTGTCCTGCTGAAAGATGAACCGTCGCCCAAGTCTGAGGTCAAGAGCGCTCTGGAGAAGGTTTTCACCGAGGATGTCTCTGTACATTGCTGCAGTCCTCTTTCCCTTTATCCTGAGTAGTCCACCAGTTCCTGCTGCTGAAAAACATCCCCACAGCATGATGCTGCCATCACCATGCTTCACTGTAGGGATGGTATTGGCCTGGTGATGAGTGGTGCCTGGTTTCCTCCAAATGTGACGCTTGGCATTCACACCAAAGAGTTCAATCTTTGTCTCATAAGACCAGAGAATTTTGTTTCTCATGGTCTGAGAGTACTTCAGGTGCCTTTTGGCAAACTCCAGGCTGGCTGCCATGTGCCTTTTACTAAGGATTGGCTTCCGTCTGGCCACTCTACCATACAGGCCTGATTGGTGGATTGCTGCAGAGATGGTTGTCCTTCTGGAAGGTTCTGTCTCCACAGAGGACCTCTGGAGCTCTGACAGAGTGACCATCGGGTTCTTGGTCACCTCCCTGACTAAGGCCCTTCTCCCCGGATCACTCAGCTTAGATGGCCGGCCAGCTCTAGGAAGAGTCCTTGTGATTTCGAACTTCTTCCTCTAACGGATGATGGAGGCCATTGTGCTCATTGGGACCTTCAAAGCAGCAGAAATTTTTCTGTAACCTTCCCGAGATTTGTGCCTCGAGACAATCCTGTCTTGGAGGTCTACAGACAATTCCTTTGACTTCATGCTTGGTTTATGCTCTGACATGAACTGTCAACTGTGGGACCTTATATAGACAGGTGTGTGCCTTTCCAAATCATGTCCAATCAACTGAATTTACCACAGGTGGACTTCAATTAAGCTGCAGAAACATCTCAAGGATGATCAGGGGAAACCGGATGCACCTGAGCTCAATTTTGAGCTTCATGGCAAAGGCTGTGAATACTTATGTACATGTGATCTCTCAATTTTTTATTTTTAATAAATTTGCAAAAATTTCAACTACATTTTTTTCACATTGTTATTATAGGGTGTTGTGTGTAGAATTCTAAGGAAAAAATGAATTTAATCCATTTTGGAATAAGGCTGTAACATAACAAAATGTGGAAAAAGTGATACTTTCCGGATGCACTGTACTGTATGTATTCACTAACTTGTTTAAACACTCTGAATTAAATGTTATATGGTCCTGCCTGTCAAGTGATAACTTATTTTTCAGTGATTTCAAAATCGTTGACTACCTCTTTAATAATTCCTGAATCTGATGGAAAGTTATTGGCTTCTACATATGCAACAAAGCTTGAAAAATTGAAATGGATATAAGTGAGTGAATTAATTAGTCTACTGCATTGATTAAATTATTAGCTAACTCAAGGATCAATATTGAATTTAGAAAATCTTTATTAAAATAGTTATTCACATGCCTTGTGCTGTATTAAATCACATAAAATGTATGACATTAACTATTAAAAATGCAAGTTAGTAATAAAATGTAGGAGATTTAAAGAAGTAGTCTATGATATTAGTTTATCATCTAAATTTAAATTTACATTCATAACAACTGTGAACTTGAGACTGATATTTATTTATTATTTGATAGGGGGCAAAGTCTAATAGTGTGCTCTGTCACTTGGGCAACTGGGTATTGGTACTGATAGACATTATGGACATGTTGGGGTTGTCACATTGTAAGGTAAAATGAATATGTGTTTCATTCTCAGCATCCACTTTGAAGCCTTCTTCAAGATGACAGATAAATTACTTGAAGCACTTTGAAGTACTTTATATATAATCTCAATTGTGAAATTTAAATGTTGAAACAAACCACGCAAACAGAACTTTTAGTGTTCAAAATATAATTGGTTGTATTACTTGAATGGATTAATTTCAGTATGGTTTTATTTTAACATTTATTCACTTATTTACATATTTATTTGATCTTTTGTTGTGTGTGTGTAAAATTTGTTTACTGATAGTATTAGCCTTGAAAAATGCTCAAAATGTGTCCTTGATAGCCATGCATATTTCCTTGTGATGACATACTGAATTAATGGTACTATGTAAAGTAAAGATTGATTGATTAATATGATTTATTTCAAAGTGTAATTTAAAACAAAATTCAGGTAACAAATGTGTATATTTGCACTTAAAAGATTTTACTATTTTCCATATTGGAGAGTATAAATGATGCATTTGATAGAAAACTTCAAAGCATGGCAACATTTTTAATGAGCTACTCAAAATTCTATAAATGGTAACCTTTAAAAACAAATCATATTGTTATATTTTTTTTTAAAGTCATGGCATTGACAGACTTGCTTGTCATACACACTGTTGGCCATTAAAAAATGCAACACTAGGAAAAAGGCATCATATTGGTCTGAAACTTGCAGGATGGATAGGTCATGGTAGGGTGTGAAAATGATTATAAGCTCAGCACATATGAAAATGATTTGTGCAAGTTACACCCCTGGATTTTCCCACAGTGGGTATATGATGGGCCCAGAAAGGAATTTCATTGAGTGACTGCTGGTAGTTAGTGTACTGGCTCTTGGATGTTAATGGTCCCAGGTGTTATGGTGTGGGTGCCATTTAATTTCATTCGCATTACCTCTGAATTGCTGGTACTTTGACCAGCTAAAGATACATCACAAGAATGTTGAAGGCTAAGCTGGTACGCTGTTTGCAGGGGTTTTCTGATGTGATATTGCAATAGGATAATGTCTGACCACATGTGGCACACAACATCCTAATGTTCCTAGAAGACCAGCATATGCTGCTACTTTCCTGGCTCGCACATTCACCAGGTTTTTTCCCCACAGAGCACATCCGGGGCATGGCCAGATAATGACTAGCTAGCAAGTGGCCACCAGCAGTTACCTCAGATGACCTTTCGGCATGTATAGACCCTGCATGGCATGCCACTCCACAAACAAAACATCAGGTGTCTCTTCCTGTTCAAGATAGACCATGTGCAAGTTGTTATATCCACCCAGGGTAGATACATCAAATACTGATTACTGTGTGTTCCACTTGCGTGCAGTTATGTGTACACCATGTATCATTATTAATCTACCATATAAATATCACTTTGATATCTTGTATCTTTTCATGGTATTGCAAGTATAACGGCCAGAAATGTAAGAAATTTTTTTTCTGGTAAATATATTGGTTATATATTGTGTAATAGCTGATAACATTGTAAATTAAAACCATACCATTTTATGTTTTTAAGCATGACTGTAGTATCTTCCTCTTCATGCAAAGTGCTTGTATATCTGTTTTAGGGGTGGGCAACAACAATGACGGAATTCTTGTCCTTGGAGCCACCAATATCCCTTGGGTTTTAGATGCTGCCATTCGAAGGAGGTAAAAAAATGCTTACTTTAGCATATTAGTAAGAGTAAAGATTAAAATATGTCCATTTAGTTATTTAATTTCTAATAAAAATTTATGTTTTTAATTAAAAAAACACCTCACTGGTGGTTGTTTGTCCATTCTAGAAAATAATAACTGTCATATCTTTTTTTCTTTCCTCTTTTACCAAGCATATTTCTTTTACAAATGTTTAAGATGTTTCAGTTTTGGGATGGCATGGTGCCACAGTGGTAGTATTGCTCCCTTGCAAAGAGGATGTTGGAGTTCATGTCCTGGGTCTTTCCTGCATGGAGCTGGCATGTTCTCCCTATGTCTGCATTTGTTTCCTCCCACGTACCAAACACATGCAGGTTAGGTGGATTGGCAATGCTAAATTGGCCCTAGTGATTGATACTCTGTTCAGAGAGTGTTCTTGCCTTCCTTACTGTGCTCGCTGGGATAGGCTCCAGCTTCCCCTCAACCTTGCTCTAGCCTCTTTGCGGTTCTGCTGCTCGCGTATGGGTATACGGATGTACAATTTAAACCCTCACCCTTGTTCTAGCCTCTTTGCAGTTCTGCTGCTCGCGCATGGGGATACGGATGTACAATTTACACAGATTTTTATTTTCATGGTAACTGTTTCATATGCATCAACACAACATATAACTGCCCGTGATTGAATTTCATTTCTTTTTCTCTATTAAATAAAACTACTTTTTTGAATGTTTGGCTCTGAGATTTGTTAATTGTCTTTGCAAAAGCTATTCTAACTGGAAACTGTTAACGTTTTAATATGAATGGCATATTAAGATCTCCTTTGTTGTCTGATGTTATCCGCGGAAGATTACTACATTACCTTTCTTGGATATATCCTTCTTTCTACAGTAATTTGTGCGTTGTTAAGACTGGATGTTGTTAAAGGTTGTAGATATTCTTCGTGATATTGTAATTTGTTATTTTCATCTTCCACACGATCACCACCAACTGTTTCAGCATAGTCTATTGATACACATTTAACCAATTTGCCATATAACTGTTCAACATTTTTAGATGCATTTAACCAATTTGATGTGTAACCGATCAACATTTTTGGGATTAATTCATTTGACTTCCTTGTTTCTCGATGCTAGGATTGCGAGTGTACTCATTTTTATGTTGATAACCTTTTGTGATGAAATTCTTCAATAAGATTTAGACATAATATGTCTTCTTTAATTGGGAACTTAAAGTGAGGAAAACGTTAAAATGTATAAGAGCTGAGAGTGCAGGAAGTGTGTTTGACAAAAGCATTTATGCAAATGAGAGTTTAGTGATCTTGTTTGAAAATGTTTGAGAGAAGGGCTTGACTTGCAAAAACCTCTCTTCCAAAAAGTCTTGTCGCGTCGAAGGATTTCTCTCTGTTATTAAAAAAAAATATTGGAAGGAGAACATAGGCGATCTTCTTGGACGACAATTTGACGTCTCGCAACAAACACTTTAATGTCATGTGAGACAAGTCAGTGAGACAAAAGGAGAGCTGCAGTACAGGCTTTTAAATGATCGACATGCAGTGCGACATGCTAAACACGCAGCAGAAAGACAGCAGCTGATCAGACTGCATCTCCTTAGCGTGCGTTCAGCTACCCCCCAGCTTTACAACGCGAGCAGCAGAGATGCAAAGTGGCTGGAGCCACGGTGGGGATTAGGGGGTGGGCGAGCGAAGCAAGAAGGGGGCACAGTCCCCTAGTTTTTTATATAATAGAGATATGTGTTCTGAGAAAATATGACAGTGGCACAGATTTTCATAAGAGGAAAATAATGTCAGCCCATGATCAGCAAAATTAATAAAGCCTTGGGTTTGTGTAGGCTTTAAAATTTGAATAATAAATTTTTCCCTGTCACCTTAAGAACTGCTGTTACTGTCCAGCTCAGAAAACTGTCACAATTTATAACAGTTGTTGAAATTGTATTTGAAAATTGTGATTGACTTGAGTGATTAGAATATTTCATACGACAGTGACAGAAAATTACCAGTTGCAATGGTCTGGCCATTAAAATGGGATGTCCCAGAGTCATGTTACCCCAGATTTCTACTGAGAGGAGAATCTGGGGCAAATCCAGGAAGTGCTAGAGGGATCATATATCTCAATTATTGTGATAGTGTTGGATAGGGCAGCAACTAATTTATTTTTGGATTAGTCACGACTATTTCATGCCTGACTATTTTGATGCCTGTGACCTGTGGTTGCACATCCTGTTCTGGGCTCCAGTGCATGTCTTACCTCATCTGCTCACATCTGTCAACCTGTGAATGTCACCCTGATGTCTCTGCATTAACACGATTAAAATTAATAATAATCAAATTAAAATATCCAGTGAAACATATGAATTTGAAAATAATCAGATGTTTTTATATTAGTGATTTAACTTAACCAAAAAATACATCGTTAAAACTTGAAACGTTTTTCATATTTTAGTAAAATAAATGACAGAATGTAGACATAAACTATATAATGTGTAAAGCCTGAAGTGCAAAGATCAAATAAACACTTTCACAAAAGGTTCCGGGATGATACAATAGCTTCTGTGGTAGGAATTGCTGACTTATAATCAAGAGTCCCCCGGTTTGATCCTGACTGCCTTGTATATTTACTGTTTTGAGTAGTGAGTTGCTCTTATTGTTAATATTAAACAATAAACACACACGTTTGATTTGCGTCTGTAAAAGCCACTGTGTTAAATGTATAGTACTTGTAAAAGTTAGCATTTTTTTTTCTTCTTTTTTTCACTTTTATTCTGTCAGTCACGATGCATACTACTGCCACCCCAGAGATCTGATGCTGTTACTTTTTATCTGCAACTGGGAATAACTGTAGATGTGAGTGGAGTTTTGAGACAATCAAACTGGAAATTCTTTGATGTGGATGGATAAAAACTGACACACAAATGCTGGCAAATCTGCCTTATTCCTATCTCATTGTCACTTGATTTTTTTATTCACTTTTATTGAGTGTTCCTGCTTACGCTGAATTAGTATGCGCCTTAAGGCCTGTGATGTCCAAGCCACACTGCCAAAAAAAACAGAGACATAGGTATATATGATATTTGGAATTATTAATTTTATGACCTTATAGTACATTTTGGAAAACATTGTGGCACAGATGCAACATTATTCATATTCATTCGCGTACCTTTTTTGCAGTTGTAATCAATAACCACGTTTTTTTCCCCCCGATCTTGCCCACTCTGCATAGGACTCATGGACATGCAAGGTGAGCCATGAACGCTCTTCTTTTCTCAGTGGACCACATACATGCCTTGCACAGTACATGTGCTTTGATTGCCGCCAAGTCAACTTGTTATAGCACAAGCAACCGGCCACCTGCGTGCTGCTGCTAGCACTGAGTAAGCTCACGCCTTCTGGTGTCAGCGTGCAGCACTGGCGAAAAAAAAAAGAGACAAATATATGTGACATTTTGAAGAAATCATTGTATGACCTGAATAGTACCAATCAGAAAACATCATCGCACTAATGCAATATTATTTGAAAACGAACAGATCGGGTGTAAATTTGTTACTTGTAAAAGTTAGCTTTTTTTACTTTTATTTTCTCAGTCTCATTCACGCTCTCCCTCCCCTCCTGATCTGACCCTAACTAACTAACTAACAGCGCCAGCATACTTTCTCAAGGGACAGTGGCATCACATCTCCAGGATGCTTTAGTTTCAGATGCTCATGCATCACGATGGTGCTGCCGTGAAAAGAAAGCTCCGCTTTACATAATCTGCATTCAACTTTTTTTTTCTTATTCGGTGAAGTGCTCCCTCACTTTAGAAAGTTTCTGTCTCAATTTTTTTTCCATCTCCTTCCCCCTCCTCTATATTATTCTTCTCCTCAGACATTCTTCTTCGTTGGTAGGACTGTGTGCAGTCTTGAGAAACAATAACAAACAATACTGCCCCCAGACGTTCGTGTAGTGCACTGCAGTTACAAAAACCAATGTGGTTCTTTGTGACTGGAGCCTCTATTGAAGGCTGTTCATGACGCATCGACAATAAAAAATGTGCGTCGACAACTTTTTGTAGTCGACATCGTCGATTATGTCGACTAATCGTTGCAGCCCTAGTGTCGGAATATTACCAGTAGAAGGACCTGAAAAAATTGCTTGAGGATAGCAAGGCCCAGTGATCTCAATTCAGCATGCCTGTTCTACCACCATTACCAGGAAATGTGTAAAAAAAGTGAAGATGAGATATAATATTAAGAGAAATCATTCAAATTGAAATGCCTAAAGTATGATGATCCAAAAGTGGAACCTGCAGGTTTCTACAATTCAGTATTCACTAGTCAGGTGCTAAATTACTGATATTTATAATGCAGTTTGCAATATAAGATGTATAGTTCAGGGACTTTTTCCATTGACTTTTGTTGTTCAAGTTATAATTAATTGTATTTGGGCTAGTCTAAATTTATTGCAGAACATTTAATATTTAATGCCTTGTGCCCATTCCTAATTTACATAGTACTATTACATTTTCATCAGTTTAAATTTTAATTATAAATACCTTTAATTACATTTTTGTCCTCCAGATCACTGCAATTACATTTTGTTTGGTAAAAAACTGTAGGTAGCCTTTTTCCATTGACTTCCATGGAGCTTTTAATTAGAACAATTTACTTAATTACATTTTGCCATGTCAAAATTTGAAATTCTGACATAGATTTATATTTTAACATAATTACAATATTGTACATTAAAAGTGGCTAGGCAATATCTCTAATTAGATCTTTAATGGAAAAAATGAAGAGCATCTAGAAAATCATTATCCCTCTTTAAGATAGTCACTTCTTTTGTCTTACATCAAAACCTACTAAAAATAACTTTTTTCCAGCTTTATTTACACATTTTGCCATACAACATTCAAGTAAAGAAAAAGCAACAGTTCTGGAAATTAGTTAAGAAATGAAAACTAGAATAATAGAGTTGGAAAAGTAATCATTCGCCCTCATGTAATACTTTGTAGAGCCACCTTGTGCTTTAATAACAGCCACCAATCTGACTGACTATGTCTCTAGCAGCTTTGCGCACCTAGATTGGGAAGTATTTGTCCATTCTTCCTTGCAGATTTTTTTGAGTTAAATTTTGTGGTGAGCAGCAATGGACTGCTTTCTTCAAATCCATCCGTAGGTTTCTGTCGAATGTAAGTCTGTGCTGTAACTTGGACATTTAAGGACATACAGCTTCCCATACTTAAAAGATAATTTTGGTATTTTTCAAGGTGCACAGGAGACAGAGGAATTGAATTAGCCACTTTATGCTGAATATAGGCAAGGTGGCCATACAAAGGACCTTTTAGTTTCTTTAGTGGCCACTTTAACCACTCCACCCAGATATTAGGTGGCAACGTTTTCATCCTTTTACCTGCTCATGCACACTGCCCGGGGTCAGAGGCAACTACCATGTTACTATTTCCTCGGGCTATATCAACCAACAAAGACAAAGGGTCCACAGTTGGAACTCGTTGGTAACTACTCATCATAGCCAATGCCTTGACTGTTAACAGCCAGGAGATGTGTCCGAAGTGCTGTATCTGTCCACCAACTGCTGCTCATGAAGATTCTTTTATGCTGGATTCTCTGGTAGCACAGAGCTGTCATTCCAGCCTTATAGCATTCGTGTCTGCATTAGTTTTGCATGTTCTCCCCTTGAATTTACAAATTGAGTAACATGAGTGAGTGTCAGTTAGTTTACTCACTCTAACACGTCCTATGTAATTTTATTACTATATCCTCAGCAAGAGCGAATCATCGTGCATTAAAAAAAAACATAATTGTATTGTACAACTTTAATCTGCCCTGTCACATTCATCCTTTTTCATTTTCCGAGTTTTTATTTTTTATTTTTAATTGTGCATGCACACAACACACCACAGAAACATGGATGTGCAGGTGGCTTGGCTCTTTCTAAAATTGTAATGCTTTTAAAAACTAATGCTTTGCCCTCCATGCCTAAACAACTGCAAGGCAGATATTAACACTGGAACTAGTCTGTAGTTAGAGGGACAAGAAATTATTAGAATATTAATTTACAGTTTAGCTTCTGGGACTTATAATAGAACCTCCCATTGATTTTGCTGTAATATATATTGTAATATTCTAACATAACTAAAAAAACACGTCTATCAGTTTAACATAACCTACCTAACTAAAAATAGCTTTTATAAGTATGTGGCTCATTATATGTGGGGTCTTTGATCTTTCACTACGATGTGCTGCTAGTCTTGGTCATATACATGTTTAGATTGCTATTTTACTAATGAAGAGAAAAGACAATATGGAAACCTATAAGTTATTTCAAAGAAGACACATTTGGGTATGTAAAAATACCATTATTGCTTTTGATTGACTTGTAGGTTTATTGCAACATACACAACCAACTTTGAAATATGATAAGCCATTGTATTACTTTTTTGGTGGTTTATTTAGGTTCTTGGTTGTGCTGGAAGGTGAACCATCTGCCCAACCTCTGTCTGGCAGAGAGCTGCAGATTTTCCTCAATAACTAATGTAATTGGCAACATCCTTTTTCTTATCACTCTTGACCATTTGCTTAGTCTCCATTGAAGAGAAACACTCCCTAAAATATAATATTGCCACTACCATGCTTTACAGTCGATCTGGAGTATTTTGGATCTGTTTGCTTTTTGTAAAATATTGCATTTGGTATTCAGTCTAAAAAGGTTCAGTCTATGGCACATATGACCATAAAACGTTCTGCCACATGGCCTGCAATACAGGACAACTCTGTGTAAAAACTTGTAAAATTGTTGTCACATGCACCAATCTCAGCCATAAATACTTGTACATTCTTCAGTGTTACCATTGGTAGTTTACCTGATCAGTAGCTTCCTGGCTTTGTCATCTGGCTTAGAGCGACAGATCTTGGCAAGGTGTTTGTGGTGCCATACACTTCTCACTTCTTAATAATGCTCTAAAGGTACTCAGAGGGATAGTTAAAACCATAGAAATCTTCTTGTATCTTTCTTGTGATTTGCGCCTTTTCTTAACTTTATTCCAAAGCTCTTTTGAAAGCACCTTTTCAACCATGGTGGATTTTTTTGCATAGCTGTACACTACAGTACTTGCAATGAAATCTTCAAGGAACAGATGGGTTTATTCTGAAGTAATAACCTCTACAGTTGATGTTAGGTGCAGGCCAATTGGTCTTGTGGGTGATCTGGAAGGTGATTGGTTGTACCTGAGCAATTTGGTAATGGTTACTCTAAGAGGATAATCATTTGTCCAAACCAAGTATTTTACCAGTTAAATTTGAGTAGTTAAGGATTTTTTTTAATGTCCATTTTCACTTTGATATTGAGTTATGTTGTGTAACACAGCTAGAAATAGTGACAAAAGGTAAGGATTTTGATCGTATGATGATTTTCTGTATAACTGTAGCAGTTGGCAAGAGTAAAATAGGAATTGGAATGAGAAAATAAAACCTGTTGCCATATTGTGTCTGTTCAGTTTTCAATTTAGAATTGATGATCCAGTTAAAAAAAATGGGTCCTTGTATTATTGAAAGATAGCTTTGTTAATTCTAAGGTCCCTAACAATATGTGTGATTTGGAATATAATTTGTATTTAATATTTCAAATAACTAGTACAGATTTTCCAGATCAAATAATTTTCTCTTCCTCGTCATCCTTCAGTCCACCCAAAATATGTTAAATTCTAGCCCTGCATTGGTTTACCCTGCTGAATTTAGTTGCAACCAGTTGTGACAAATAATTTAAGATTTTTCCTTTACATTTTTTTTTTTTTTTACAACTTTTGAGTGATAATTTGATTTTAATATCAGAATGCTTGCGAAATGTATTGTTCATATTAAGCTCCTTCTTTGCTGTAGCATTGTGAAAGCAAAATTAATCCAAACATTATTGTTTAACATGGTTACAGTATTGGTATAGGAACATGTGTTACTATGCTAATGTTTGCTAAATGCCATCATTTGAAATACATAAGAAATGTATTTTATTATGTTAGCTAGATTCCATCTTTTGGAATATTGAAGATATGTATTCTATTATACAAGTACTAATAAAATGCATTGCTTCTACATTCCACAAGATGTTTGTAGCAAGAGATTGATTCTTTGTTATTATATATATATAATATACATAGATAGATAGATATAGATATATATTTTATTTTTATATATAAAAAAGCAAAAGCCCACTGACTGATTCATCACTCGATCTCCTAAATTGTGACATTAGGTATGGATGTTTGTTTTAAGTTTTAGGTGTGAGATGAGAATGGATTTTGTGAAACTCCTACCCTAAGGGAGTGAAACTACCCCTTAAATGCTAAAATATTTTCTATCTTAAAAATTATTTTTGTCAGAAATTCCAAAACACATAACTTTTATTTTGATGTATGCTTTTTTTTTTACAGTTTTTTTTTTTGTAATTATTTTTAGATAGGGTCATCAAAAAAATGGGACACATGCCAATTTTTGAATGTTCTTGCAAAATTTTAGGAAAATATTTCTGAAATTCAACATTGCATAAGAAACTGAGACGTACTAGTTTTGAAAATTCAATTCAAACTACCGGACAGCATTCAATATGTCAAAACATTCTTCCAGTTCACTTTCCTTTACCATGATACTATGTGACATTGCTGGTTAATTTGAATTGCGCTTTAAAAAAAATGCACTGACTTTTATATTTTCGTGATGTTGCCAGTCAGTGACGTTCTGGGTCTTAGCTAAGGGAACTAACTATATTAACGCCTGGAAATGAAAAAGCTACAAAATCAGCAACTGTCAGTTAGCAAAGCTTAATACACACAAAGATGACATATGATTCAATTGATTCAGTAGTTGAGATTAAAGAGGCTTTACACTATCCAGTAGAGTTCTTACATACACTCAATCCTCCCGGCATTCCTCCACACAAACTTACTTTGAAGATAGGAGCACCAGTTACCATTGTGAGAAACTTAAATCCTCCTAAACTATGCAATGGCACAAAACTACAAATAAAAGCTTTACACAAAAATGTAATTGAAGCATGTATTTTTACTGGCCCTTGTCATGGAGAAAGTGTCTTTATACCACATATTCCTCTTATACCATCTGACTTTTCCTTTTCAATTCAAACGCCTGTAATTTCCAATTGTGTTTTGCAATGACTACCAGTGAAACACAAGGTTTGTCTCTAAAAGAACCAGGAGTGGATTTGATGGGTGATTGTTTTTCTCTTGGTCAGCTTTATGTGGCATGATCCAGAGTGACTTCACCTCACTCCCTATTCTTTCTGAAACCTGGAGGTGCTGCATCTAATGTTGTATTAAGAGAAACATTGTAGTTTCTTGCTCAACATATTTGCTCCTTTTGTGTGATTTCTGTGTACAGCACAGACTTGGTACGTAATCAAAAACTGAAATAAAATTGTGTCCAGACACAAAGTTATCAAAAGAGACTTTTGTGAGCGAAGCCGTAGGTATTAGCTACTCTTTTATATTCTCACGGCATTGAGTATACGGGTTTGCTATTTGTATCATATATTTAATTGTTTCTATTGAGAAATTTTTGTTTTTTTGTTGTTTTTCTCAGTCCATTAATCAAAATTTGTTCCGAGGATAATGAGTTCTCTGGTTTCTGATTTTGTTTGAAAATTCAAGTATTATTTTATGCTTAAAGATTTTTTTCTCTTACTAGATTTGAAAAGCGGATTTATATTCCATTACCAGAGGAGCCAGCACGAGCTCAGATGTTCAGACTTCATTTGGGAAATACTCCACATAACCTTTCAGAGGCTGATCTACGAGAACTAGCGCGAAAGACAGATGGCTATTCTGGAGCAGACATCAGTATTATTGTCCGAGATGCTCTCATGCAGCCTGTACGCAAAGTTCAGTCAGCGACACATTTTAAAAAGGTTAGTATGCAATAGGAAGACACTAATGTAATTCAGAAATCAACTTTTTTATTAAAAATTTCTACGGTAGATTATTATTACACTATTGTTCATTTGTGTGATAGACTGCACAATTAACCATTTTTATATCATATTACAATTTCAATTGAGTATACAGTAATTGTTTCAGATAAAAATAATGTCTTTTAAGATTTATATTATAAACAAAATTACATGATTATTGGAATGCCTAACACATTGCACTTTGTATCTGAGCTGATTAAAAACTATTAACATCACTGGTAACAAGCATGTCCTTAAAATGTTAAAGAACTAGCACACATCAGGGACTTCTCTATCTTAATTCCTGTAAAATGAAAGTACCAGCATTGCTTAATCATCTTTTTGATTATGGTGTACACTATTTTGTGTCAAAAGAAAAAGCTTGATTTTATTTTTAATGTTAATTGAATTTATTTTTTTACTAGTATCCAATATCAGACATTTGTACATTATCAAGATATGAAGCAGCAGGCACTGCAAAATTATCAGTTATTCTGTGTAACAGGTTGCAAGAAAATTGACAACCACTCTAAACTGTATTAAGATGAAAAATGAGGCTTCTTTAAAACTCTGCACATGTTACTTACCTGGAAAGGGGTCTCTCTTTGAATTGCCTTTCCCAAGGTTTCTTCCGTTTTTTTCCCTACAAGGGTTTTTTTTTTGGCGAGATTTTTTCTTGTCTTCTTAGAGAGTCAAGAATGGGGGGCTGTCAAGAGACAGGGCCTGTTAAAGCCCATTGCGGCACTTCTTGTGGGATTTTGGGCTATACAAAAAAATAAATTGTATTGTACTTATCAAACACTGGTATTTTAAACTACCAAGTAATATACATCAGAAAAAAAACCCATGCATAATACTATGAACTACTGTATATCTAACAAATCTCACACATAAGAGTACAGAGACAATTCTAATATGTGCCCCTCAGAATTATTTAATTTTAACATTTCTTAACAAATTATAGGCCTTGGTACGGCTTATTCATAGTAGCAAAATAGCAGGAAAAACTATAGACATAGTGTCCTTCAAAGCTTCACTTATACACTGTGCATCTCATACAGATATCTCCCTTTACACCACTTGCTTTCTCTAGACAGTACTCATGACATAACACCATTGTAAAATGAAATTCAGTTTGAACAAAGTAGCACCTGTTATTAGCACCATGAAACATATTCAGTATTGCCCAGGAGAATTCTCCAAATTCTTTGTACTTTCAGCTCAGACAAGCAACCTGCTCAAAATAACTAACATTAGACCTTTCCCTATACTTCATGGTCGACCTCTCATCCTTGTGTACATAGTTTGTGTACAAACGGTGTCCTGTTTACCACTAATGTTTTTACTGTTACTCTTTTTTTTTCCATCCCCGCCCATTCAAACCTAATATTCAAAGTAAAGTTTTCCTTTGCCATGTTTTCTTCAGGTTACCAGGATACAACTCAGTTGGTTATTAAGAGATTTTACTTTTCTTTCATAGAATTTCATGATTACTAACATTAGATAAGAGTATACACTATTGTAATAGTCTAAAATTAATTAATTTATCCTTATCTATCTGTGGTTTTCTGGTTCAGATTTGCAGAGAGCTATTGCTTATCAGGGCAGCAGTAGGCGCAAGAAGACAAACAGCCAATGGTGGACAATAGGAAAATATATTTTAATTATTTCCATCAGCAAAATATAAAAACTTTACATTTTATCAGTGCTGACAAACTCTCTTCATCAGTGTTGCTGCTAGAATATTGTGTGTAAAGCTATCTTGTGGTGCCACAGTAGTGGAGTGATTACTACTGCTGCATGGATCCAGTTTACTGGGTTCAAATCAGATCCTATTGGTCAATGTGTAGGTTCAACCATCTCTCTGTGTCTGTGTGGGTACTCTGGTTTTAAATTCCAACAGCTCCATAGAAGTGGCAGCATGTTACATGTTGGGTAGGACATGCAAGTAAGAATTTCACTGTACACTGTACGTGTGACAATAATGACCTTCTAGACCAGGGCTATTCAATTGGCGGCCCGCAGGCCACATGCGGCCCAGAATCAACCTCCGAGTGGCCTAGCCCGTGGTTCCGCCCATAGATAATAAATTAATATATATTATTCATAAATTGTTATTTAATATAATTTAATATAAATATATATATATATATTATATTAATATAAATATATAGTACTGTATGGTAATATAAATATAAAGTATTTATTATGTCTATGGTCCCGCCAAAAACGTGAATTCCTACGTAAATTACGTAGCCTGCAACACGCAAACAATGCAGAGCGTGCCGGTAGTAGCTTAGATTACTATCAATATGTCTTTCTCGACACTGAAACGTAAAATTGCCAAAAAAAACCGTAAGTTTAACCCTGCCTGGACTGACAAATACTTGTTTATTTTACCGCCACATCCAAACGCCAAACCGATGTGTTTAATTTGTAATGAGTGCGTTGGAGTATTTAAAGATTATAATGTGCGGAGGCATCACGTTGAGAAACACCACACTTTTCGCACCAATTTTCCAGAGGGATCTCAAGAGAGGGCTGCAAAAGTGCAGAGTTTGATTGCATCTTACAACCGGAGCAGTACTACCATGGTGCGGTCATTCACAGCCCAAGAGAGCTACTGCAGCATCCCTTCGTATTTCCTGGATACTGGCAAAAAAGAAAAGGCCATTCACAGACTCTGAAACCGTGAAGGACTGTATGCTGGCTGTCGTGGATGAGGTGATAAATGACGATAAAATTAAAATGAGCGTGGTATCTGCTATAAAAAACGTACCCCTGTCAGATACTTCAAACATTCGTAGGGTTGAAATTCTTGCTGCAGATGTGTATGAAACGCTGTTTGGAGACCTGATGAAAGCTGATACTATGTCTATAGCATTAGATGAGTTCACAGACAAAACTGATACTGCTCAGTTGTGCATATATGTCCGTTTTTTGATGGCAAATGCTTCCGAGAGGAGCTGCTCGGCCTACTGCCGTTAGAAGGACACACAACTGGCGATATAGTCTTTGGGAAAATTTCTGCCTTTTTTAAAGACAGTGGTCTGGATATGAAGAGTGCTTGTGACAGATGGGACTCCGTCCATGACAGGGAACGTGAATGGTTTGGCAGCACATTGGTCCGCTGTTGCACCTCAGTTGATCTCCTTACACTGCATTGTGCATCAGGCGGTGTTGTGTGCAAAACGACAATGGACAGCGTTATGACTATAATTAATTTTATTCGCTCCACATCAAGCCTCCAACACCGCTTATTCCGCATGCTGCTGTCAGAAATGTCTGCTGAGCACCACGACCTTCTTTTGCATAATGGCTTGACGTGGCTGTCCAAAGGCAAAGCACTGGAGCGTTTCTGCCGTCTCAGAGAAGAGATCATAACTTACCTCCGCGGCAGCAAGCAAAAAAAAGGCAGAAACGCACATGAGTCGCATACTGGACGACAACTTCATGGCCGATGCCTGCTTTCTGAGCGACATATTCAAACCCATGAACGATATTAATTAGGGACTACAAGGCAGAGATAAAACTGTCATCGACCTTGTGGAACAGATGCGCGCATTCCAAGTTAAACTGGACCTTTTCGCAAATGATTTGAGCACAGGCCGAATGCTGCATTTTCCGACACTCCGCAAATGCATCTCATCCCCCGCACAAATCACGGATGTGATGACAGGTTTCATTGCGATGTTGAAAAATAACTTTGCTGGTCGATTGGATGGACTTGATCTGCCCACAGAGTTGGCCGTTTTTGTCAGAGACCCATTCACTGTTGCAATAGAAGGGGACGTATCCGCCAGAGCTAAGAAACTGGTCCCTTCCATTGACGAGGGGAAATTTACACTCGAACTTGTTGACATGCAGTCATCTGTAACCATGGCACTGGAGCTTTCCACTAACGGGCCTGCAATGTTTTGGACTGATGTCAAGGCACATCAGTTCCCTAACATTAAGAAAGTAGCGATCGTCATGCTCATTATGTTAGGATCAACATATACATGTGAGTCAAGTTTTTCACTAATGAACTCCATAAAAAGCAACTCTCGTTGCTCCCTGACTGACCATACTGTCCTCCAATGCCTTCGAATTGCATTGACAACTTGACAAATTACGAGCCTAAAGTCACTGCTCTCGTTAAAAACAAAAAAATGTCACTTCTCCCACTAAGTCAGCAGGGTAACTGTAGCCTACAATACATCAATATAATGTGGGATGCGTAACAGAGGCATGCCTAATCACACATGGTGATTTAAAATATGTTCCCTCAGTGTTATTATAGTTGTGAATACTGTGCACTTTTTATTTTATGCACTTTGAGATGTTCCTGGGTCAAATGTGTGCAAGTTGTTTATTTTGTTTCAAAAGGAAACAATGTTATTTCTAATAGCCTACTTACTGTGCACTATTTTGTTTTGTGCACTTTGTGATCAGATAGGTCAGATATGTATCCTAGGTCAGTTTTTTTTCTTTTGTAAGTGGAAAAAATAGGGGCTACCTCAGATTCTGCTAATTCAGCTCTTTTTGTATGCACCTTTTGCTCTGCAAACTGACCAAAGTTAAGAGAGAAACAACGAATAAACCTTATGTTTTTCAATAAATTTGTTTGTGTTGGTTTTAAAATTTGTCATTAGGAGCTGCTTTGCCGATAAAATTACTGGCCCAGCTAACCTTCTTGGTTTGACAATCTGGCCCAACTGAATTTGTAATTGAATAGCCCTGTTCTAGACCTATAAATTGGCCCCAGTGTGAATGTGATTGCAGATATGAGTGGGTTCTTGTCCTCTTTTTTGGCACTTTAAGTGCAGAGCATGTGCATTCATGCAAACAGCTCACACAACAGCAGCACCTTCTGCTGCTTTAGGTAAGTTAACTCTGGAAATAAATGGAAGGGGAAAGCAGTTATGTAACCAGTTATAAGACTGAATGTATTATTGTAAAGAACTGGCATTATCAACCTCCAGATGAATTGATTTTGAACTAATTAATAACATGGGAAAGACACAGCTGTCCTAAGTGATATAAACATAATACAGGTTTAAAATCGGACAGTGGCGATAGGATGTGGGAGGCTTCAGCCCCTGATCTGTGGTGCCCAGCACTTGATCTTTCTGCCCATTATGTACCATTTGTATCCCCATTAAACAATAAATCAGTTCCTTACAAAGTTCTTACTTATTTATATAATTTGATCAAATTACTGTGTTTTAACTAATATTAATAGCTGTTTGTGAATCTTATTTTAGTTTCTTTTCTCCTTTCTTAGGATAATATTGATAAAGGTTTTATACTAGTAATGGTCATTTTGTATTAATATATATTTTTCAATTGCTAGCTGTTGGATACTACTGTATTAGATATAACTTGATATATAACATAACAAAAATGTTATTTATTTTTTTATGTTTAAGAAAATTTAACAACAGTTAGTCACAGACCCTACACAACTATAACAAATCAGATGATGACATTTTCATATCACTTTAATTGGAATCTGCTGTGTATGAAATCTATTGAGCCACCACAAGCCGATTTTATGCTCATTTTAACACCATTGTAAAGTGCTATTAAAAAGCATTTATTTAATGTAGTCTACTAACACTTTGCGCTTTCTTATCGCTATTACTTTAGAGTATGACTCATTGTTACAAAACAGTTTAGTAAACAAAAATGTAATAACTGACTTTTGTCCATCAGAAAATTCCTGGGAAAGACACAGTATTGTTTAATCAGACATTGCTATATACATAATAATTATTTAAACAATTTGGTTTGAGTTTTTAATCATTATTTCACAAATAAAGACTATTTGTGAGTATTTATAGTATTGTGTGTGTGCACTTTTTACTTTTTCAGGTACGTGGTCCATCCCGAACAAACACAAATATCATTGTGGATGACCTTTTAACCCCATGCTCTCCTGGTGACCCTGAAGCAATAGAAATGACTTGGATTGATGTTGCAAGTGACAAACTTCTGGAACCAATTGTGTGCATGGTAAGTGCCTTTTATACTGTTGTAAATGTTTTAGCCACTGTTTAATAAACATTTGGATCAAGACAGTTTGAAAACAGATGGATCTATGTGTGAACAAAATCATTCTGAATTGTATTATACTGCAGAAGATAGGACTAGTGGATCCCTGATGTCTACTGTTTCATAGTTAGTAGGGTCTTATACATTGCAAAATGAATATCTGTTACAATATGTCCTCTGTTGACTTAAGCAGTTACCCTGCAATACCCTGCTATGCGTATCCAAAATACTATGGGGCTGCTATATGCTTCCTCCTTAGGGTAACATAATTTGTCTCTTTCATGGATCAATTCCTACAGGATTTCATATGCTAACAGTGCCTTTCTGCTTACAACGGCATACAAAGGTACTTTTCAGTCACCTATTTGTGTTTGTTGCTTTTATTTTGTGTAGCCCCTGCTATGCTGTACTAATCATGCACATGGTAATGTTGGAAGTTGCAGTAATTGCAATAGTTGAGCCAATCTCAAACCTGAAATAAAAAAATAATTTGTAAAAGCTTACAATTTTATCATTTTTGTCTTCTTTATAGCTGTACAGAAGGTTTTTCCTCTTAGAATTCTGAATAAAATATTTGTCTTAAGTAAATGAGTTTGGATTGCATATATTTATTGGTAAATTTTTGTTTCCTTTATTCCTGAGATATTGCAAATTAGTAAGTGGAACATGTTGTTAAATGAGAAATACACTTTGTTGATACCTTGGGCTATTTTTTTTCACCGGTTGCTTGTATGATTTGTTATATAAAACTGCCTGTTAATAAATTATACTAAATGATTTAATTTTTTTAACTACAAGGACCTAGACTGAATGTCAAATTTTTAATAGTCTCAACAAGAAAGGACAACACGGTGCTATTATGGTAGTATGACCAAACTTGCTTCTATGTAGTACATGATTTTGCTTTTCAAAATCAATATCAGGTAGAGAACTGAATACATTATGCTGTTAAATACAAAAAGTGGATTTTGCACAGAAGGACATGCTAAGCTTTGGAAAGAAGAAAAAGGTGAGCAAAATTTTGGGGTCAACTAAAACAAACTCAGGCAGTTGTCAGTAATCTGTTATTGCAGTGAATATAAACTATATACCGTATAGACTGTTATCTTACTGTTAGATGTTACAGGATTAAGTATTTCTAATGGTATCGGTGCATCCCATTTTTGACCATATATTGCCATTTAGAGCAGTTTCAGTTAAAATAGGCTTATAGATGTACAGTAGTTATTGCGTGGAACTGCTTGGTCTTTTTAACTGCAGGGTTATTGTCATATCTTGGTTTTCTTTGTTTATATTCTTATTGGAATTACATAATTGTAGTAATTTTGCTTTGGAAAATAGGCAATGGATTGCTAATATATAATGGATTTATCTATTTTTATTTTAGTCTGATATGCTGAGATCCCTAGCCACCACCAGACCCACTGTAAATGCCGAAGACCTTCTCAAAGTGAAGAAGTTTACAGAAGATTTTGGACAAGAAGGTTGATGGAATAAATACAAAAATAAAACTATTTCCTTATCACTTCCATCACTACCACGGCTACTATTAAATACTGCTAATTATCTTGCCCTCTGACTTTATTTATAATACCTTGGGCTGAATCATTGATATAATGCTTTGCTATATACTGTGACAGAGAAAAGAGAAATCTGTATTACTGACGATTCCATCATGTGTTTTGAGAATTCACTTAATTAAATCGTAAAACTACTTCTTTGAAATAGACATCTTAAAACATCAAAATCTTTGATTGTGATTTTGTAAAAAAATAAAAGGAAAAGTAAAGGAAAGCTGTTCAGGGAAATGCCAAATCAGGTCATTAAATTATGTACTGTACATTAAGTGGCATCAAAACTGAAACAACCACATTCTTTTTGGTTTAGTAGTAATAGGTTTACAGTTTTTAATATGTCCCAGGCTAATCTAAATTGTTATTTAAAAAAGATTTTCAATTTAAATATTTTTTTCACTTTATGACAGAAAATACATGTATCTGATGCTAATCAAGTGGGAGAAAAATAGTAAAAATGCATTGCAACATTTGTAACCTAACAACGAAAATATGTTTGTTTTTTTGCAGACGAGGGACAGTAATTTTATTAACTCCAGGAAATTTTCTGTGCCTCACGGATGGCCTTTCATGTTGCTTCATGGAGCTTTTGTTGGTATTGCAGTCAGATGTGTATTGTCATGGTATAAATGATTAAGAGCCCCAACATTATTACTTTTATTTTAGCTCAGTAAAGAATGAGAACATAAAGGGTGAGTAGTTCTGATTGTAATTTTTACCACTGATTACATCAGTGCAGTTTCAAAAACTTAAGAAAATAAGCAGTCTTTGTAGTTCTGCCTTAAGGAATGCTGCTTATTTCCAAAAGACCCATTATCTAGTAAATTATTCTAAATGAGAAATTTTACTGCTGTATGTTTTGTTTGTTACAAAAAGATGCTGGAAATGCAGTTAATACAGACCACATACATGCAGAGTAAGTATGCGGCCTGGTAAGTCCTTAGCAGAGTCTGGATGGTGCCTTTGAGTTCACTGTAAATTCTGTATGTTCCTGTGATACTTGTAATTAGTCAATTACAGCCAGAGAGTAGTGGGGCTTCATGAATCATTTTGATGGATGAGTTTGAAAGTAGACAAATTTCATTAAATAGGTTTCTTTATACATTTTGTTTTTATTTGTGTGCTTAAAACCATTTTTGATTTTTTTGGGGTTTAACACTAAAGATAAAAGAGTTTCAATCAGAAATTTTGCATTATTGAATTTGGTTTCAGCTGAGGTTAAAATCTCATTTAATTTATTAAGGTAATTTTTGCTTTCGTTTTGTACCACAATTTACTAGTGTAGCTCAGAGAGTTGTAACATTTGTTTATAAAATACATCAAGCTAGTGTGTTTTACTATAATACACTATAATCATAAATGTTTAACATTTTAAGGGCATATTCTGAAAATTACAAAATACCCTTTTTCTGTGCTAGTCAGCATATATCAATGATGTTGGGTGGTTACAGTTTTGAATGCTTTTGTTAAATATAAAAATCTAATTTAAAAACTGTTTTACTTGTTGTTTTTTCCTACACTACATGATCTCAGTTAAAAATTTAAACAAGCATAATTCTAAAAACAAAGTTAGTTAAACTAGAAGGAATGTATTTTAATAATCGAAATGAATTAAGCAAGCTGATTTGAACTGTGACCCAGAAAAACACACAGAATATTTGAACCTTGTATAGTAAAAAGTTAGTCGAGAGGTAATTAACAAATACATGTATAAACTGTCTGTATTGTTTGCAGTATACAGTGTAGTTTCATAATTTTCCACTGTTCTTTTTTATTTTTATTATTGCAAGTTCAGTTTAAGAAGCAGCTCAATTGTCTCATAAAATGTGTCCTTCCGTCATTCTTTCATGACTTGTAAATTTTTCAATATTGTATTTTTTCTTCTTATTTATTCTTTTTACTAGAAAAAAACTTTTCCACATATAAAGTCTTTTATTTTCTACACTGAAATATAATATATAATTAGATGAGGTTTTCACTAGTATTCTTTCATTTAAACCCTTACCATAATTGAAAAACATTACTGGTTTATTGGATGCATACTGCAAAACAACAATTTTCTTTATCACAGCAAGAAATTTGCACATTAAATGATCAGCTAACAACAATTCTGTGTTAAATTTGTTTATTCTTTTTTAATTTTCATTTGCAGGAAAAAAGGGCTACTACAGTATGTATTCATTAACCATATAATTTATTGCAGTTGCAAAAGGATTTATTTATTTTTGAAAATGTGTTCAGTGAAATTAAAAACACTTCATAGTTAAGAATAAAAACAAAATCTAAACTTTTGTCAGTAATATTAAAAAAGAAAACAGCATTAACATATCTAAAATGCCTGGTGTATACTATCTGTGTGGAATTGTTTGCAAAAGTAAATCTTAATATACTGTTATTTGTCTGCTCCTTTGTGGTTGGTATTCCACTGGGAATACAGTGTTAGATCGCAAATATGTATGATTATTTCCATAAAACATTAAAAAGTAATCAGGTTTACACAATTGTTTGCCAGGATTAATATGTAGTTTTAGAAAAAGCAAGCAGCATGGCATATATAGCAGCATTTGCTATAAGTATGGTCAGAAATTTTGCATATGTACTGTGGTTTTATCTTTTTTGTATCTGTGGTGACAATTTTTTTTTTTTTTTCTGAAGAGATTTACAGTATGGAAAGGATTTTGACAAGTTATCAGTGACCACAGTGTTTAAATTTGATCCAAGGTTTGTGGACTTCAAGCCATCATTAGGACATGACAAGTTTCTAACCATAGTTTTAACATATTTTCATTGGTTGGTATTAATTTGTTTATGGAATTGTAAATTACAATGCACACCCTCATCTTATATAGAATTTGGGCAAACAAGGGTGATAGATAAAAAAAAATGTCCATTTTAGGTGTTGTAGCAGGACTCAGTGTAAAAGTTACTAGTGCGGGACCTTTTAACTCACATGCAGGCAGAAATTGATGGTTAGCATAGAGAAATGAGGGATGGCAAATTGCCTGTAGTGTGCAATAATACTCCAGTAAAAACATTACTATGAGCAAAAAACATTATAAAAATACATGAATACCTTACAAAAATGTAGTTGTAGCTCTGTTATTTTTTGTTATTTCTAAGGGTCAGAAATTCAATCCATTTTGAGTAAGTGCAGCCAACAGATGTACAAAGGACCATCAAAACTGGTCAGTACCTCCAAGTGAAAAAGACAAAGATGTCAAACTTCTAGAGCAGGTCTTCACTGGTTTTAGTTTCAAAAAAAGTATCTGAACAATTTGGGCCATTTTTAATACTTGCTGTTCAAGCCCAATTGTGTGTTGCAGAGAAAAAAC